>NC_052616.1:17799089-17967733 GCF_016545825.1 Eucalyptus grandis
TGTTCGGGAAATCATCTTCCTTCCGAGATAAGAGGATGAATGAATGGATAATTCATATTTAACCCGAAAGGATAAAGAATCGAACCTCCATTGAATCTCGAATAGGTCATTGTGGCTTTGCCACATAAGGTTCTCCATGTTTTCAGCAAGGCTATCATTCGAATCTGCTGAATAATTTCTGGGGATATTTCCAGCTTTGTAGATCTCGATGTTCTCGATTTTGTATTTTACTCCATGGTTGAGCATATGAAAAGCAGGCCTTTTGATATACATGTTGATCTCTGGTGCTTTTGGCCTTGATAGGAAGTCAGCAAGTACATTTTCTTTCCGGGGAATATGCTTTGTCTCAAAGGAGTATTTCGAAAACCATTCGCCCATCTAAGCGGTTGAGAATTTGGAATCTGTTTTTGTTTAAACTTGGTCATCGAGGGAAAGATGCCATGTCTAATTCCACCGGGAAGTGGTGGCCGATGAGATGAAACTCAAATTTTTGATTCCATTTTTGACTGCTAAGATTTCTTTGAAAGTGGAATGGTAATGCATTTCAGCTTGGGAAAATTTTCCACTTTTATGGGCACAAAGGAGTCTCTTACCATCAATTTCTTCGAATAGAACGGCTGCCCGTATTCATCACGGCGTCGGTTGAAGAATTCTTTTACTGTTGATGGTATTTGTAGTGGCGGGAGATTGCATAATCTCCTTAAGCTGTTATTGCTTTGGTGCGAGTCTTTCCCAAGGTGGGGAGTGTTTTTTTAGCATGATTTGCAAAGGGATCGAAGCTTTGCAATATTGGGGACGAAATCTACCGAGATAATTAATTATCCCAAGAAATTGCTGGACTTGTTTCGTCGTGAAGTTGTCTTGAAACTTCAATAATTCTTGAGCAATATGTGGCCGGGGTAGTATGTACCTTTGTTGAGGTGCATACCAAGAAATTCAATCTCTGTTTGGGCAATGTTCATCTTTCTTTGAGAGAGCATAATGCCATGCTTTCTCACGATTTGCAAAACTGTTCAAGGAGTTGACAAGTGTGGATTCATCCGGGGCTGTAGAGCGAATATCATCGATATACACAGCTGCACTTGATAGTATTGGTTGGAAAATACGGCACATAGCCTTTTGGAAAAGGGATGGTGCTACCTTTAAACCAAAAGGAAGAACTTTCCATTGGAAGTGTTGGTTTGGGATACGTAATCGTTTTGGATCTGTCTTCGGTGAATGCCCAATTGCCAAAATCCTGCTTTGAGATCGAACTTGGAATAAATGTGGGCTTTGGTTAAACCCGAAAGAGAGAATCTACGGATGGTAAAGGGAATTTGTCATCTTGGAGAAAAAGGTTGAGAGGTTGATAGTTAATCACTAATCTCATTTTTCCTCTCGTTTTGCTCGGCTCGCTATTGACATAAAGGCTTCACAAGCCCATTGTGAATCGGAAACTTCAATAAGACCTTGCTGCAAAAGTTCCGAGCATTCCCTTTGAGCCAAAACCAAATGTTCTGGTTTCATTCCCATGTGGCTAGCCTTGGTTGGATTTATGTCTTCATTTTTTTGAAAGGAAGACGAACAAAGAACTCGGGGTTTTGCCATAAGGGATGAGAACATTTACGGGCAAATTCTGAATGAGATTCGAACAAGATTCAAGCAACTTTTGCATGATTGGATCTAGTAAACTCATCTCAATGGAAAAAGTCTTTGAATATTGACAAACTCGAGAGAATTGGTCTTTAAATCGAGACCTTTTCGAGAATAATTGAAGCCGAGAGATTTGAGTCATGATATCCCACCCAATTATCAAATCTTTATTGGGAAGGCTTCAAAAATTCTTGTGGTTATGGAACACCGAGGAAAAAACTGGGACGTGCGGTGTGGTTTCGACATTTGTGGAGAAAGTATCTCTGGCGTAATTGAAGTATCGATGTAAGGAGTCCGAAATTCTTGATCGAACTTTTGTGTCTAGAATGGAACAACTTGCTCCGTGTCGATAAGAGCAATGACGTTGATAGGTTTGGCAAACTTCGAGGTGAGGATTTTAACAGGAAATGGGGACAGTGAGTATGACTTGAGAATATGTCGGGATTTGGTTGAAGATGTGGGAGATATGTGAAAAATGTCTTTCGAATCGAGCTCGAGTCACTAGCAGTTTGGTAAAGGGATGGCACAAAGAGTTTGTTCGGTTGGTTCATCATCGCAGAGAATAAGGATTCAATATCATCATTTTCAAGTGATAAACCTGTTTCATTCTCTATCGATGAATCGACCTTTTCGCCCGAGGACAATTTTTGGCAAAATGTCCTTTTTTGTTGAGATGTAGCAACGACTTGACTTCGTATGGCATGCGATCCTTCCTTTTACGTAGATATCTCCATTTCTTCTTTTTCGAAAATGCTTGGAGCCATGTTTGGATTTCTTGATCGAGTATTTCTTGTAGTGCTTTTTCTTTCGGGAATACCGGCCACAAGTACCATCACAATCTTGTTTGGAGCATTTGATCTTTAGCCACGAGAGGAACAAGCTCCTTCAAGACGCTTGTCATCGTGATGTATGTTCGGACCATTCGACGTTTTAAGCATAATTCTTCAAGACATAGATGGACTTCTTGCTGAATTTCTCCCAGGAATATCTTGTATTCTTCTTTGCTTTAGAAGAAAGATCTTTCAACCATTTGTGATAGCTCCTTGGGGATGGAAGTAAGGAAGACATGCTTTAAATTTGGATCCGCTCCAATTTGGTAAAAAAGAGTGAAGCATTAGTCGATAATGCTTATCAAGATGCTTCTTACGAAGGGAGCAGCATCTTCTTTGAAAAAAATTCTCTTCTTTTCAGCTCCTTGAGATCTCCCGGGGTCCCCACAAAGACATGATATAAATAAGTCAGGGCATGGCTGAAATTGGGTGACATTAGGAACGTAATTTGGTCTTGTTCGAGAGGCTGCCACCGAATTTAAGGCTCCTGTGAATCTTGTAACGAAGTTGTAAAGGACATCATTCATATCATGGTTGGTAATGGATTGTGTACTCAGCCAAGTATGAAATTCTTCAAGTCTTTCTGGCCATTTTGGATAAGGAATATCATCAATGGAGAAGAATTGTTTTGATGCCATAGACACATGTCAGTGGAATCATTTACTGTGGGATTACTTGTCCGTCCAAATTCTGGATCAGCATAATTTGATTCCATTTCATAGTCATAGTCCGGAGGAGTGTACGCCATAAATATATGTGAGGTTGGTGGAACAATAGGGGAGAATCGGTGGTATGGTCTCGAGAAGGATGGGAAAGAGGAAAGGGATGATGAGTACGATGTAGTAGAAGAAATTTGCTCGGCTAGCATAATCTGTTTTCCGGGGATAATAGTATCGGAGCTCATCTTTGTTGGGTATTAGGCTCGGTTTCTTGCTTACCCAAATCCTTCAAAAAGGATTCTAATGGATTGGATAGCATCATCTGGCCTGGCTTTTCCCTTATAACAATTGATCTTGATTCTGTTGGTGGCGTCTTTTGTTTCCCTTTTTCCTTCTGCAGGGCTTTGAGACGATTTCGTAATTCCACCATATCTGGTTCTCTTCTGGAGGTATCTTCGGAATATTGGCAAAAAAGATACTTGTGGTCTTTGGAGGTATGTACCCGGTTCGAACAGGAGGTGCCAGTGGATCAAAAGGTCTGAACCTTCCTTCCTCAAGAAGTTGAATTTGCTTCTTGAGCTTCTCTATTCTGGTTTTGGGTTTTCAAGGTAGTGGTACCCAAGATGTTGTCGATTCCAAAGGCATGAAGCCTTTTTGGAATTGAAAGTATCTTCTTGGTACTCTCATCATATCTTCGGAGATCTTGTTGCACATTTCCGATCTTGGAATCAATAGCCTTGAAGGCATTGTTTTGTGCTAACAGAGTCTCGATTGCGATTTAGAACGGCTTCGGCGGAGAGGTTTTTTTCTCGTCTCCCATGTTCATCCACATCGGTAGGATTTGGAACTTTAGGAACATGGCGGTACTCGCCATGAGGATCAATAAACTCTTACAGAAAGCGAGGAACGAGAGTTTTGATTCTTCCTTGACAAGAGGAGGAAAGCGGTTTCTTGGAACATGGCTATTGAAGAAGTGGATGGTATTTTCTTTGGAACTTCAAGCGGGTAGGAATGTTTCTTGGCCCACTTAAGGATTGGTTTATAGAATGGAGAGAGAACTTGCTTTTCCGAGGGGAGATGGTGGTGTTTTTGGTAGTTGTGGTGAGACTTGAGATGTAGTGCTAGACTCTGGTGGTGGAGGTGGTGCATAGGAAACCATGAATTGGTATTTATCACATTCACCAAGAGTGTCAACGGATGAATCTCCGTCCAAGTACCTTTGGAAAATCAAGTCTTTCGACCTTTTTCGTCGAGGTGAGGGTCTTGTAAAAGGATCTACCTCATCGGGGGGAATTTGTACAATAGGAACATTGACAAAAGGGTCCCAAAAGCAATGACCATATTTGTCTTTGTAGTAATGAAGGATGTCCATTACCATCAAAGTGCGACATGCTTTTTTGGATCCGGCTCGGCAATAGATTGAGGAACACATGGTTCAATCATAAAGAGGGTTTGGAAGATAGAAGGGCTTTCTTCCTTTTTCCTTGCCAAATTTGATGGAAACAGTTCCATCTTTTTTCCTTACGAACTCCGAGTCCGTAGACCGGGAAAGGCTTGTTGTCTTGGTGTAGCTTTTCATAGTTGGTAATCCAAGTTTCGGAAGGAGTTTGGCCAACGTATCCTTTGGAATCTGTCTAGGAACATGGATACATGATGCTTGATCATTCCGCATAGAAATGAACAAGGCGTCTTCATTACCATTGTTGAAATTAAGGTCAAGTGCATGGTTACGCACTTTCGATAAACCATCTGGTAATGTAGTGTCGCGGCTGAGTCGGCGGTTTGAGGGGCTCCGGTAAGTTGGACTTGAACTTTCATAAAAGAAAGCAGCGAGGATCCGAAAGAGCAATGTTGAAGTTGGGATAAAGTGTGACAAAGACGGTTCCTGCATTCAAAGTAGTTTGAAGCAGTACCAATGCAAGCATGCTGGTATTGTAGAAAAACAGTGTCTAGCAAAGCTATTCTTGCCCAACAGGCAAACCTTTTCGACCGTGGAAGGTTAGAGCAAGACGAACAGCTCCATAATGGACATGGGTGTATCCCTGTTGAGTCCATTGTCAGGGAAATTCTGGAGGGATCCGAGAGTAACAAAATACTCCTTTTCGGTAAGCGGGAATAGGATCTTTGGTCGAATTTGGAGGGAGGAACGTACTCCTTTACTTGCTTTGGGGTTTGGTGGATAAGTTGGCGGATGGAACGGATAGGTGAAAATGACGAGGTTGGTTTTGCGAAGCAGAATAAGGGTTCATGAGAGGAAGTTGGGTTTCAGAAATCTTGGTTTCATCACTAAGAGAGACTTCATAAAGATAGTCTATCTTAGAAGCATTAGAGATACGAAACTCGGGAGGTGTTGAGGATGAAGACGAAGGTGTTAAGGACACCGGTGCTTCGAGGATTTTCGGTTCTCGTAGACATGATGAGGAGATCTTCTCGACCTTTGGATTCACCTGTCAAGCGCATTGAATGGATACCATTAAAAACGAAGCCATGGCTCTGATACCATGAATGGACCTAGACTTAGAACCAGGGAGGGAAAGTAAGTATTTCTGCAGGTATGCATCCCACATGGGCGAACAACCTCGTTCAAGCCCTTCAAGGACAGCCTTTTAGCAGAAAACTACTCAGCCCTTTAGTTCGGAGCCTAGAGACACCCAGAGATGCCAGGATGGAAACGTTTCTAACCTACCCAAGCTGCATTTCTTGAAGGATCCTACCAGGCTGGAGAAGAAGAGAGAACTTAGAAAGCCATGGAAAGATTTTCACAAAGCACACACTTTACTTCGGGGGACTCCCGCCCAAAACATTACACCCTCCTTGCCTTATATAGGCAATTAAGAGGTCACAAGGACACATAGGGACCTAGCTCACGGGTCCGGGAACAAACAAGGGCGAAAGGAATTATTCGCACACTATGAATGTAGCTTGATGCGTGAAGCGGTACATTCCTAGCCTAGTGCTACGGTAAAAGTGAGCAGTGGTTTGCTACGGTGAAAATGTACGGACTCAACGGTCTCGTCCGTCACGGGCATTGTAGGCGCACACCGAATCATCCGTGCTGTCTTCGAGGAGATGTGCCTCGTACTTACATTCAAGAGCTTCAAGGTCCTCTCGGTGAGAGGATTTGGTTCAATCTACGAGATGAGGATGCTTGTTCATGAGCCCGGTGTGATGCTTCTTCTTGAGCCAGTTTGTATTTTCATCTTCCCCTAGGTCGGGAATTCTTGGGGGGCCAATTGGATGGCTCGCATAGAAAGATGTGTCCATGCTTTGGAATTGTTCATAGGGATCTGGGACGAGAGGTCCTCCAAAGCGTGCATAGGGGTCTGGGTGGACTGGACAATGTCATCTTCGCTTGTCACCTCGGGGTCTTGGGACGATGTGGCTTGTACGTATTGTCCGAGTGCTTCCTTAGCTTCGGTGCTAGGTCATAATGATCCCACGTAGTGGGTGCATTATTCCAAATTTCTTCGGGAATGGTTTTGTTTTCTGGCACAAGATTCTCTCGGAGTTCTCGATATTCATTTTCACAGAGTCGAACGGATGTAGGATAAGATCTATAAATCCTAGCTTCTCGATTGTTCGGAGTTAGGTTTATAGGATGTGGTTCCTAATTCTAGTGGTGCATCGAGAATAGTACCATTATTTCTACAAAAATTCCAAGGACGTCGAAAAAACAGGATGGTGTGGACTTCGGGGTTTGGCGTTATCGATCTCAATTCTCTTTCTAAGTCTTGTTTCCAGCATGTAGGAGGATAGAACCAATTTAGAAATTCTAAAAGATTTCTATCACCTTCCTTTTGAATGTTTCTCCCGAGCAAGAATATCTTTGTGAGGTTAGCAATGAATTTTCTGGTTGGGATTTCAAAAGCTATCGATACTTATTGGTCAAGTACCATAATAACGTTTTGAGTTGTTCGGGAAATCATCTTCCTTCCGAGATAAGAGGATGAATGAATGGATAATTCATATTTAACCCGAAAGGATAAAGAATCGAACCTCCATTGAATCGAATAGTACGTGTGGCTTTGCCACATAAGGTTCTCCATGTTTTCAGCAAGGCTATCATTACGAATCGCTGAATAATTTCTGGGGATATTTCCAGCTTTGTAGATCTCGATGTTCTCGATTTTGTATTTTACTCCATGGTTGAGCATATGAAAAGCAGGCCTTTTGATATACATGTTGATCTCAGTGGTGCTTTTGGCCTTGATAGGAAGTCGGCAAGTACATTTTCTTTCCGGGAATATGCTTTGTCTCAAAGGAGTATTTCGAAAACCATTACGCCCATCTAGCGGTTGAGAATTTGGAATCTGTTTTTTGTTTAAACTTGGTCATCCGAGGGAAAGATGCCATGTCTAATTCCACCGGGAAGTGGTGGCCGATGAGATGAAACTCAAATTTTTGATTCCATTTTTTTTTGCTAAGATTTCTTTGAAAGTGGAATGGTAATGCATTTCAGCTTGGGAAAATTTTCCACTTTTATGGGCACAAAGGAGTCTCTTACCATCAATTTCTTCGAATAGAACGGCTGCCCAGTATTCATCAGCGTCGGTTTGAAGAATTCTTTTGTTGATGGTATTTGTAGTGGCGGGAGAGTGCATAATCTCCTTAAGCTCGCCGGCTTTTGGTCTCGAGTCTTTCCCCAAGGTGGGAGTGTTTTTAGCATGATTTGCAAAGGGATCGGAAGCTTTGCAATATTGGGGACGAAATCTCGAGATAATTAATTATCCCAAGAAATTGCTGGACTTGTTTCGTCGTGAAGTTGTCTTGAGGGAAACTTCAATAATTCTTGAGCAATATGTGGCCGGGTAGTATGTACCTTTGTTGAGGTGCATACCAAGAAATTCAATCTCTGTTTGGGCAATGTTCATCTTTCTTTGAGAGAGCATAATGCCATGCTTTCTCACGATTTCAAACTGTTCAAGGAGTTGACGGTGTGGCACTTCATCCGGGCTGTAGAGCAGAATATCATCGATATACACAGCTGCACTTGATAGTATTGGTTGGAAAATACGGCACATAGCCTTTTGGAAAAGGGATGGTGCTACCTTTAAACCAAAAGGAAGAACTTTCCATTGGAAGTGTTGGTTTGGGATACGAGAATCTGTTTTGGATGTCTTGGGGTGAATGCCCAATTGCCAAAATCCCGCTTTGAGATCGAACTTGGAATAAATGTGGGCTTTGGTTAAACCAGAAAGAGAGAATCTCTGGATGGTAAAGGGAATTTGTCATCTTGGAGAAAAAGGTTGAGAGGTTGATAGTTAATCACTAATCTCATTTTCCTCTGTTTTGCTCGGCTCGCTTATTGACATAAAAGGCTTCACAAGCCCATTGTGAATCGGAAACTTCAATAAGACCTTGCTGCAAAAGTTCCGAGCATTCCCTTTGAGCCAAAACCAAATGTTCTGGTTTCATTCCCATGTGGCTAGCCTTGGTTGGATTTATGTCTTCATTTTTTGAAAGGAAGACGAACAAAGAACTCGGGGTTTTGCCATAAGGGATGAGAACATTTTCGGGGCAAATTCTGAATGAGATTACGAACAAGATTCAAGCAACTTTTGCATGATTGGATCTAGTAAACTCATCTCAATGGAAAAAGTCTTTGAATATTGACAAACTCAGAGAATTGGTCTTTAAATCGAGACCTTTTCAGGGAATAATTCGAAGGCGAGAGATTTGAGTCATGATATCCCACCCAATTATCAAATCTTTATTGGGAAGGCTTGATCCAAAAATTCTTGTGGTTATGGAACAACGAGGAAAAACGGGACGTGTGGCGGTGTGGTTCGACATTTGTGGAGAAAGTATCTCTGACGGGTGAAGTATACGATGTAAGGAGTCCAGAATTCTTGATCAGAACTTTTGTGTCTAGAATGGAACAACTTGCTCTGTGTCGATAAGAGCAATGACGTTGATAGGTTTGGCAAACTTCGAGGTGAGGATTTTAACAGGGAAATGGGGACAGTGAGTATGACTTGAGAATATGTCAGGATTTGGTTCTGAAGATGTGGGAGATATGTGAAAAATGTCTTCAGATTCTGAATCAGGCTCAGAGTCACTAGCAGTTTGGTAAAAAGGGATGGCACAAAGAGTTTGTTCAGTTGGTTCATCATCATCGGCGAGAGAATAAGGATTCAATATCATCATTTTCAAGTGATAAACCTGTTTCATTCTCTATCAGATGAATCGACCTTTTCGCCCGAGGACAATTTTTGGCAAAATGTCCTTTTTGTTGCGAATGTAGCAACGACTTGACTTCGTATGGCGTGCGATCCTTCCTTTTACGTAGATATCTCCATTTCTTCTTTTTCCGAAAATGCTTGGAGCCATGTTTGGATTTCTTGATCGAGTATTTCTTGTAGTGCTTTTTCTTTCGGGAATACGGCCACAAGTACCATCACAATCTTGTTTGGAGCATTTGATCTTTAGCTTCGAGAGGAACAAGCTCCTTCAAGACGCTTGTCATCCGTGATGTATGTTCGGACCATTCGACGTTTTAAGCATAATTCTTCAAGACATAGATGGACTTCTTGCTGAATTTCTCCCAGGAGGAATATCTTGTATTCTTCTTTGCTTTCGAAGAAAGATCTTTCAACCATTTGTGATAGCTCCTTGGGGATGGAAGTAAGGAAGACATGCTTTAAATTTGGATCTGCTCCAATTTGGTAAAAGCTGAAGCATTAGTCGATAATGCTTATCAAGATGCTTCTTGAAGGGAGCAGCATCTTCTTTCGAAAAATTCTCTTCTTTTCAGCTCCTTGAGATCTCCGGGGTCCCCACAAAGACATGATATAAATAAGTCGGGGCATGGCTGAAATTGGGTGACATTAGGAACGTAATTTGGTCTTGTTCCGAGAGTGACCGCCACCAGAATTTAAGGCTCCTGTGAATCTTGTAACGAAGTTGTAAAGGACATCATTCATATCATGGTTGGTAATGGATTGTGTACTCAGCCAAGTATGAAATTCTTCAAGTCTTTCGGCCATTTTGGATAAGGAATATCATCAATGGAGAAGAATTGTTTTGATGCCATAGACACATGTGCGGGTGGAATCATTTCGGTGGGATTACTTGTCTGTCCAAATTCGGATCAGCATAATTTGATTCCATTTCATAGTCATAGTCGGAGGAGTGTACGCCATAAATATATGTGAGGTTGGTGGAACAATAGGGGAGAATCGGTGGTATGGTCGAGAAGGATGGGAAAGAGGAAAGGGATGATGAGTCGATGTAGTAGAAGAAATTTGCTCGGCTAGCATAATGCTGTTTTCCGGGATAATAGTATCGGGCTCATGCTTTGTTGGGTATTAGGCTCGATTTCTTGCTTACCCAAATCCTTCAAAAAGGATTCTAATGGATTGGATAGCATCATCTGGCCTGGCTTTTCCCTTATAACAATTGATCTTGATTCTGTTGGTGGCGTCTTTTGTTTCCCTTTTTCCTTCTGCAGGGCTTTGAGACGATTTCGTAATTCCACCATATCTGGTTCTCTTACGGAGGTATCTTCGGAATATTGGCAAAAACAGATACTTGTGGTCTTTGGAGGTATGTACCCGGTTCGAACAGGAGGTGCCAGTGGATCAAAAGGTCTGAACCTTCCTTCCTCAAGAAGTTGTAATGTTTTGGGCAGAGTCCCCTGAAGTAAAGTGTGTGCTTTGTGAAAATCTTTCCATGGCTTTCTAAGTTCTCTCTTCTTCTCCGGCTGGTAGGATCCTTCAAGAAATGCAGCTTGGGTAGGTTAGAAACGTTTCCATCCTGGCATCTCTGGGTGTCTCTAGGCTCCGAACTAAAGGGCTGAGTAGTTTTCTGCTAAAAGGCTGTCCTTGAAGGGCTTGAACGAGGTTGTTCGCCCATGTGGGATGCATACCTGCAGAAATACTTACTTTCCCTCCCTGGTTCTAAGTCTAGGTCCATTAACGTTCTAACCTACCCAAGCTGCATTTCTTGAAGGATCCTACCAGCCGGAGAAGAAGAGAGAACTTAGAAAGCCATGGAAAGATTTTCAAAGCACACACTTTACTCGGGGACTCGCCCAAAACATTACACCCTCCTTGCCTTATATAGGCAATTAAGAGGTCACAAGGACACATAGGGACCTAGCTCACGGGTCCGGGGAACAAACAAGGGCACCGAAAGGGAATTATTCGCACACTATGAACGTAAAAAGCTTGATGCAAGAACAGTACATTCCCTAGCCTAGTGCTACAGTAAAAGTGAACAGTGGTTTGCTACAGTGAAAATGTACGGACTCAACGGTCTCGTCCGTCACGGGCATTGTAGCTGCACACTGAATCATCCGTGCTGTCTTCGAGGAGATGTGCCTCGTACTTCTACATTCAAGAGCTTCAAGGTCCTGCGGTGAGAGGATTTGGTTCAATCTACGAGATGAGGATGCTTGTTCATGAGCCCGGTGTGATGCTTCTTCTTGCCCAGTTTGTATTTTCATCTTCCCCTAGGTCGGGAATTCTTGGCTGGGGCCAATTGGATGGCTCTGCATAGAAAGATGTGTCCATGCTTTGGAATTGTTCATAGGGATCCTGGGACAGAGGTCCTCCAAAGCGTGCATAGGGGTCCTGGGTGGACTGGACAATGTCATCTTCGCTTGTCACCTCGGGGTCTTGGGACGATGTGGCTTGTCGTATTGTCTCGAGTGCTTCCTTAGCTTCGGTGCTAGGTCATAATGATCCCACGTAGTGGGTGCATTATTCCAAATTTCTTCGGGAATGGTTTTGTTTTCTGGCACAAGATTCTCTGGAGTTCTCGATATTCATTTTCACGAGTCGAAGCAGAGATGTAGGATAAGATCTATAAATCCTAGCTTCTCGATTGTTCAGGTTAGGTTTATAGGATGTGGTTCCTAATTCTAGTGGTGCATCGAGAATAGTACCATTATTTCTACAAAAATTCCAAGGACGTCGAAAAAACAGGATGGTGTGGACTTCGGGGTTTGGCGTTATCGATCTCAATTCTCTTTCTAAGTCTTGTTTCCAGCATGTAGGAGGATAGAACCAATTTAGAAATTCTAAAAGATTTCTATCACCTTCCTTTTGAATGTTTCTCCCGAGCAAGAATATCTTTGTGAGGTTAGCAATGAATTTTCTGGTTGGGATTTCAAAAGCTATCAGATACTTATTGGTCAAGTACCATAATAACGTTTTGAGTTGTTCAGGGAAATCATCTTCCTTCCAGATAAGAGGATGAATGAATGGATAATTCATATTTAACCCGAAAGGATAAAGAATCGAACCTCCATTGAATCGAATAGGTACGTGTGGCTTTGCCACATAAGGTTCTCCATGTTTTCGGCAAGGCTATCATTACGAATCGCTGAATAATTTCTGGGATATTTCCAGCTTTGTAGATCTCGATGTTCTCGATTTTGTATTTTACTCCATGGTTGAGCATATGAAAAGCAGGCCTTTTGATATACATGTTGATCTCATTTGGTGCTTTTGGCCTTGATAGGAAGTCGGCAAGTACATTTTTCTTTCCAGAATATGCTTTGTCTCAAAGGAGTATTTCGAAAACCATTACGCCCATCTAAGCGGTTGAGAATTTGGAATCTGTTTTTGTTTAAACTTGGTCATCTGAGGGAAAGATGCCATGTCTAATTCCACCAGGAAGTGGTGGCCGATGAGATGAAACTCAAATTTTTTGATTCCATTTTTGACTGCTAAGATTTCTTTGAAAGTGGAATGGTAATGCATTTCAGCTTGGGAAAATTTTCCACTTTTATGGGCACAAAGGAGTCTCTTACCATCAATTTCTTCGAATAGAACGGCTGCCCAGTATTCATCACTGGCGTCAGTTTGAAGAATTCTTTTACTGTTGATGGTATTTGTAGTGGCGGGAGAGTGCATAATCTCCTTAAGCTCGACTGCTTTGGTCTCGAGTCTTTCCCCAAGGTGGGGAGTGTTTTTAGCATGATTTGCAAAGGGATCGAAGCTTTGCAATATTGGGGACGAAATCTCTGAGATAATTAATTATCCCAAGAAATTGCTGGACTTGTTTCGTCGTGAAGTTGTCTTCAGGAAACTTCAATAATTCTTGAGCAATATGTGGCCCGGGGTAGTATGTACCTTTGTTGAGGTGCATACCAAGAAATTCAATCTCTGTTTGGGCAATGTTCATCTTTCTTTGAGAGAGCATAATGCCATGCTTTCTCACGATTTCTGCAAACTGTTCAAGGAGTTGACGGTGTGGATTTGTTCATCCGGGCTGTAGAGCGGAATATCATCGATATACACACTGCACTTGATAGTATTGGTTGGAAAATACGGCACATAGCCTTTTGGAAAAGGGATGGTGCTACCTTTAAACCAAAAGGAAGAACTTTCCATTGGAAGTGTTGGTTTGGGATACGAGAATCTGTTTTGGATCTGTCTTCGTGGTGAATGCCCAATTGCCAAAATCCTGCTTTGAGATCGAACTTGGAATAAATGTGGGCTTTGGTTAAACCAAGAAAGAGAGAATCTCGGATGGTAAAGGGAATTTGTCATCTTGGAGAAAAAGGTTGAGAGGTTGATAGTTAATCACTAATCTCATTTTTCCTCTGTTTTGCTCGGCTCGCTTATTGACATAAAAGGCTTCACAAGCCCATTGTGAATCGGAAACTTCAATAAGACCTTGCTGCAAAAGTTCCGAGCATTCCCTTTGAGCCAAAACCAAATGTTCTGGTTTCATTCCCATGTGGCTAGCCTTGGTTGGATTTATGTCTTCATTTTTTTTGAAAGGAAGACGAACAAAGAACTCGGGGTTTTGCCATAAGGGATGAGAACATTTCGGGGCAAATTCGAATGAGATTCGAACAAGATTCAAGCAACTTTTGCATGATTGGATCTAGTAAACTCATCTCAATGGAAAAAAGTCTTTGAATATTGACAAACTCGGAGAATTGGTCTTTAAATGCGAGACCTTTTCCAGGAATAATTCGAAGCCGAGAGATTTGAGTCATGATATCCCACCCAATTATCAAATCTTTATTGGGAAGGCTTGATCCAAAAATTCTTGTGGTTATGGAACACCGAGGAAAAAGCGGACGGTGATCGGTGTGGTTCGACATTTGTGGAGAAAGTATCTCTGACGGCAGTGAAGTATCGATGTAAGGAGTCCAGAATTCTTGATCAGAACTTTTGTGTCTAGAATGGAACAACTTGCTCTGTGTCGATAAGAGCAATGACGTTGATAGGTTTGGCAAACTTCGAGGTGAGGATTTTAACGGGGAAATGGGGACGGTGAGTATGACTTGAGAATATGTCGGGATTTGGTTACGAAGATGTGGGAGATATGTGAAAAATGTCTTGGATTCTGAATCGGGCTCGAGTCACTAGCGAGTTTGGTAAAAGGGATGGCACAAAGAGTTTGTTCGGTTGGTTCATCATCGCGAGAGAATAAGGATTCAATATCATCATTTTCAAGTGATAAACCTGTTTCATTCTCTATCAGATGAATCTGACCTTTTTTCGCCTGAGGACAATTTTTGGCAAAATGTCCTTTTTTGTTGCAGATGTAGCAACGACTTGACTTCGTATGGCCTGTGCGATCCTTCCTTTTACGTAGATATCTCCATTTCTTCTTTTTCCGAAAATGCTTGGAGCCATGTTTGGATTTCTTGATCGAGTATTTCTTGTAGTGCTTTTTCTTTCGGGAATACGGCCACAAGTACCATCACAATCTTGTTTGGAGCATTTGATCTTTAGCTTCGAGAGGAACAAGCTCCTTCAAGACGCTTGTCATCGTGATGTATGTTCGGACCATTCGACGTTTTAAGCATAATTCTTCAAGACATAGATGGACTTCTTGCTGAATTTCTCCCGGAGGAATATCTTGTATTCTTCTTTGCTTTCCGAAGAAAGATCTTTCAACCATTTGTGATAGCTCCTTGGGGATGGAAGTAAGGAAGACATGCTTTAAATTTGGATCTGCTCCAATTTGGTAAAAGAGTGAAGCATTAGTCGATAATGCTTATCAAGATGCTTCTTCGAAGGGAGCAGCATCTTCTTTCGAAAAATTCTCTTCTTTTCAGCTCCTTGAGATCTCCGGGGTCCCCACAAAGACATGATATAAATAAGTCAGGGCATGGCTGAAATTGGGTGACATTAGGAACGTAATTTGGTCTTGTTCGAGAGTGACTGCCACCAGAATTTAAGGCTCCTGTGAATCTTGTAACGAAGTTGTAAAGGACATCATTCATATCATGGTTGGTAATGGATTGTGTACTCAGCCAAGTATGAAATTCTTCAAGTCTTTCGGCCATTTTGGATAAGGAATATCATCAATGGAGAAGAATTGTTTTGATGCCATAGACACATGTCTGGTGGAATCATTTCTGGTGGGATTACTTGTCTGTCCAAATTCTGGATCAGCATAATTTGATTCCATTTCATAGTCATAGTCTGGAGGAGTGTCTGCCATAAATATATGTGAGGTTGGTGGAACAATAGGGGGAGAATCAGTGGTATGGTCTGAGAAGGATGGGAAAGAGGAAAGGGATGATGAGTCTGATGTAGTAGAAGAAATTTGCTCAGCTAGCATAATCTGTTTTTCTGGGATAATAGTATCAGGCTCATGCTGTTGGGTATTAGGCTCAGTTTCTTGCTTACCCAAATCCTTCAAAAAGGATTCTAATGGATTGGATAGCATCATCTGGCCTGGCTTTTCCCTTATAACAATTGATCTTGATTACGTTGGTGGCGTCTTTTGTTTCCCTTTTTCCTTCTCGGGGCTTTGAGACGATTTCGTAATTCCACCATATCGGTTCTCTTCCGGAGGTATCTTCGGAATATTGGCAAAAACAGATACTTGTGGTCTTTGGAGGTATGTACCCGGTTCGAACGGGAGGTGCCGGTGGATCAAAAGGTCGAACCTTCCTTCCTCAAGAAGTTGAATTTGCTTCTTGAGCTTCTCTATTTTCGGTTTTGGGTTTTCAAGGTAGTGGTACCCAAGATGTTGTCCTGATTCCAAGGCATGAAGCCTTTTTTGGAATTCAGAAAGTATCTTCTTGGTACTCTCATCATATCTTCGGAGATCTTGTTGCACATTTCCGATCTTGGAATCAATAGCCTTGAAGGCATTGTTTTGTGCTAACAGAGTCTCTGATTGCCAGTTTAGAACAGCTTCAGCGGCAGAGGTTTTTTTCTGTCTCCCATGTTCATCCACATCAGTAGGATTTGGAACTTTAGGAACATGGCGGTACCTGCCATGAGGATCAATAAACTCTTCTGTAGCAGGGAACGAGAGTTTTGATTCTTCCTTGACAAGAGGAGGAAAGTCAGTTTCTTGGAACATGGCTATTGAAGAAGTGGATGGTATTTTTGCTGGAACTTCAAGCGGGTAGGAATGTTTCTTGGCCCACTTAAGGATTGGTTTATAGAATGGAGAGAGAACTTGCTTTTTCTGAGGGGGAGATGGTGGTGTTTTTGGTAGTTGTGGTGAGACTTGAGATGTAGTGCTAGACTCTGGTGGTGGAGGTGGTGCATAGGAAACCATGAATTGGTATTTATCACATTCACCAAGAGTGTCAACGGATGAATCTCCGTCCAAGTACCTTTGGAAAATCAAGTCTTTCGACCTTTTCGTCGAGGTGAGGGTCTTGTAAAAGGATCTACCTCATCGGGGAATTTGTACAATAGGAACATTGACAAAAGGGTCCCAAAAGCAATGACCATATTTGTCTTTGTAGTAATGAGCAGGATGTCCATTACCATCAAAGTGCGACATGCTTTTTTGGATGCGGCTCGGCAAGAATAGATTGAGGAACACATGGTTCAATCATAAAGAGGGTTTGGAAGATAGAAGGGCTTTCTTCCTTTTCCTTGCCAAATTTGATGGAAACAGTTCCATCTTTTTTTCCTTACGAACTCCGAGTCCGTAGACTGGAAAGGCTTGTTGTCTTTGGTGTAGCTTTTCATAGTTGGTAATCCAAGTTTCTGGAAGGAGTTTGGCCAACGTATCCTTTGGAATCTGTCTAGGAACATGGATACATGATGCTTGATCATTCTGCATAGAAATGAACAAGGCGTCTTCATTACCATTGTTGAAATTAAGGTCAAGTGCATGGTTCTCGCACTCGATAAACCATCGGTAATGTAGTGTCGCGGCTACGAGTCAGCGGTTTGAGGGGCTCCGGTAAGTTGGACTTGAACTTTCATAAAAGAAAGCAAGCGAGGATCCGAAAGAGCAATGTTGAAGTTGGGATAAAGTGTGACAAAGACGGTTCTGCATTCAAAGTAGTTTGAAGCAGTACCAATGCAAGCATGCTGGTATTGTAGAAACCTGGTGTCTAGCAAAGCTATTCTTGCCACAACAGGCAAACCTTTTCGACCGTGGAAGGTTAGAGCAAGACGAACAGCTCCATAATGGACATGGGTGTATCCTGTTGAGTCCATTGTCCGGGAAATTCTGGAGGGATGCGGAGAGTAACAAAATACTCCTTTTCAAAGAGCTTGCGGGAATAGGATCTTTGGTCGAATTTGGAGGACTGAACGTACTCCTTTACTTGCTTTGGGGTTTGGTGGATAAGTTGGCGGATGGAACGGATAGGTGAAAATGACGAGGTTGGTTTTGCGAAAGCGAGAATAAGGGTTCATGAGAGGAAGTTGGGTTTCAGAAATCTTGGTTTCATCACTAAGAGAGACTTCATAAAGATAGTCTATCTTAGAAGCATTAGAGATACGAAACTCGGGAGGTGTTGAGGATGAAGACGAAGGTGTTAAGGACACGGTGCTTCGAGGATTTCTGGTTCGTAGACATGATGAGAGGAGATCTTCTCAAAGACCTTTGGATTCACCTGTCAAGCGCATTGAATGGATACCATTAAAAACGAAGCCATGGCTCTGATACCATGAATGGACCTAGACTTAGAACCAGGGAGGGAAAGTAAGTATTTCTGCAGGTATGCATCCCACATGGGCGAACAACCTCGTTCAAGCCCTTCAAGGACAGCCTTTTAGCGAAAACTACTCAGCCCTTTAGTTCGGAGCCTAGAGACACCCGGAGATGCCGGGATGGAAACGTTTCTAACCTACCCAAGCTGCATTTCTTGAAGGATCCTACCAGGCTGGAGAAGAAGAGAGAACTTAGAAAGCCATGGAAAGATTTTCACAAAGCACACACTTTACTTCAGGGGACTCTGCCCAAAACATTACAACTTCTTGAGGAAGGAAGGTTCAGACCTTTTGATCCACTGGCACCTCCTGTTCGAACCGGGTACATACCTCCAGCACCACAAGTATCTGTTTTTGCCAATATTCCAGAAGATACCTCCAGAAGAGAACCAGATATGGTGGAATTACGAAATCGTCTCAAAGCCCTGCAGAAGGAAAAAGGGAAACAAAAGACGCCACCAACAGAATCAAGATCAATTGTTATAAGGGAAAAGCCAGGCCAGATGATGCTATCCAATCCATTAGAATCCTTTTTGAAGGATTTGGGTAAGCAAGAAACTGAGCCTAATACCCAACAGCATGAGCCTGATACTATTATCCCAGAAAAACAGATTATGCTAGCTGAGCAAATTTCTTCTACTACATCAGACTCATCATCCCTTTCCTCTTTCCCATCCTTCTCAGACCATACCACTGATTCTCCCCTATTGTTCCACCAACCTCACATATATTTATGGCGGAACACTCCTCCAGACTATGACTATGAAATGGAATCAAATTATGCTGATCCAGAATTTGGACAGACAAGTAATCCCACCAGAAATGATTCCACCAGACATGTGTCTATGGCATCAAAACAATTCTTCTCCATTGATGATATTCCTTATCCAAAATGGCCAGAAAGACTTGAAGAATTTCATACTTGGCTGAGTACACAATCCATTACCAACCATGATATGAATGATGTCCTTTACAACTTCGTTACAAGATTCACAGGGAGCCTTAAATTCTGGTGGCAGTCACTCTCGGAACAAGACCAAATTACGTTCCTAATGTCACCCAATTTCAGCCATGCCCTGACTTATTTATATCATGTCTTTGTGGGGACCCCGGGAGATCTCAAGGAGCTGAAAAGAAGAGAATTTTTCGAAAGAAGATGCTGCTCCCTTCAGAAGAAGCATCTTGATAAGCATTATCGACTAATGCTTCACTCTTTTACCAAATTGGAGCGAGATCCAAATTTAAAGCATGTCTTCCTTACTTCCATCCCCAAGGAGCTATCACAAATGGTTGAAAGATCTTTCTTCGGAAAGCAAAGAAGAATACAAGATATTCCTCTGGGAGAAATTCAGCAAGAAGTCCATCTATGTCTTGAAGAATTATGCTTAAAACGTCGAATGGTCCGAACATACATCACAGATGACAAGCGTCTTGAAGGAGCTTGTTCCTCTCAGAAGCTAAAGATCAAATGCTCCAAACAAGATTGTGATGGTACTTGTGGCCAGTATTCCCGAAAGAAAAAGCACTACAAGAAATACTCGATCAAGAAATCCAAACATGGCTCCAAGCATTTTCGGAAAAAGAAGAAATGGAGATATCTACGTAAAAGGAAGGATCGCACGGGCCATACGAAGTCAAGTCGTTGCTACATACGCAACAAAAAGGACATTTTGCCAAAAATTGTCCTCGGGCGAAAAAAGGTCGATTCATCGATAGAGAATGAAACAGGTTTATCACTTGAAAATGATGATATTGAATCCTTATTCTCTGCGATGATGAACCAACTGAACAAACTCTTTGTGCCATCCCTTTTACCAAACTGCTAGTGACTCGAGTTCGATTCAGAATCGAAGACATTTTCACATATCTCCCACATCTTGAACCAAATCCCGACATATTCTCAAGTCATACTCACTGTCCCCATTTCCGTTAAAATCCTCACCTCGAAGTTTGCCAAACCTATCAACGTCATTGCTCTTATCGACACGGGAGCAAGTTGTTCCATTCTAGACACAAAAGTTCGATGAAGAATTCGGACTCCTTACATCGATACTTCAGTGCAGCAGGAGATACTTTCTCCACAAATGTCGAACCACACCGATCCTTTGTCCAGTTTTTCCTCGGTGTTCCATAACCACAAGAATTTTTGGATCAAGCCTTCCCAATAAAGATTTGATAATTGGGTGGGATATCATGACTCAAATCTCTCAGCTTCGAATTATTCCTGGAAAAGGTCTCAGATTTAAAGACCAATTCTCTGAGTTTGTCAATATTCAAAGACTTTTTTCCATTGAGATGAGTTTACTAGATCCAATCATGCAAAAGTTGCTTGAATCTTGTTCAGAATCTCATTCAGAATTTGCCCAGAAATGTTCTCATCCCTTATGGCAAAACCCCTGAGTTCTTTGTTCGTCTTCCTTTCAAAAAAATGAAGACATAAATCCAACCAAGGCTAGCCACATGGGAATGAAACCAGAACATTTGGTTTTGGCTCAAAGGAATGCTCGGAACTTTTGCAGCAAGGTCTTATTGAAGTTTCCGATTCACAATGGGCTTGTGAAGCCTTTTATGTCAATAAGCGAGCCGAGCAAAACGAGAGGAAAAATGAGATTAGTGATTAACTATCAACCTCTCAACCTTTTTCTCCAAGATGACAAATTCCCTTTACCATCCGAGATTCTCTCTTCTTGGTTTAACCAAAGCCCACATTTATTCCAAGTTCGATCTCAAAGCAGGATTTTGGCAATTGGGCATTCACCCTGAAGACAGATCCAAAACAGGATTCTGTATCCCAAACCAACACTTCCAATGGAAAGTTCTTCCTTTTGGTTTAAAGGTAGCACCATCCCTTTTCCAAAAGGCTATGTGCCGTATTTTCCAACCAATACTATCAAGTGCAGTTTGTGTATATCGATGATATTCTGCTCTACCCGGATGAGCAGTCCACTGTCAACTCCTTGAACAGTTTGCGAAATCGTGAGAAAGCATGGCATTATGCTCTCTCAAAGAAAGATGAACATTGCCCAAACAGAGATTGAATTTCTTGGTATGCACCTCAACAAAGGTACATACTACCCGGGCCACATATTGCTCAAGAATTATTGAAGTTTCACGAAGACAACTTCACGACGAAACAAGTCCAGCAATTTCTTGGGATAATTAATTATCTCAGAGATTTCGTCCCCAATATTGCAAAGCTTCTGATCCCTTTGCAAATCATGCTAAAAAAACACTCCCCACCTTGGGGAAAGACTCAGACCAAAGCAGTCGCTGAGCTTAAGGAGATTATGCAGAATCTCCCGCCACTACAAATACCATCAACAGGTAAAAGAATTCTTCAAACTGACGCCAGTGATGAATACTGGGCAGCCGTTCTATTCGAAGAAATTGATGGTAAGAGACTCCTTTGTGCCCATAAAAGTGGAAAATTTTCCCAAGCTGAAATGCATTACCATTCCACTTTCAAAGAAATCTTAGCGAGTCAAAAATGGAATCAAAAAATTTGAGTTTCATCTCATCGGCCACCACTTCTGGTGGAATTAGACATGGCATCTTTCCCTCGATGACCAAGTTTAAACAAAAACAGATTCCAAATTCTCAACCTGCTTAGATGGGCGAATGGTTTTCGAAATACTCCTTTGAGACAAAGCATATTCTGGAAAGAAAAATGTACTTGCCTGACTTCCTATCAAGGCCAAAAGCACCATTTGAGATCAACATGTATATCAAAAGGCCTGCTTTTCATATGCTCAACCATGGAGTAAAATACAAAATCGAGAACATCGAGATCTACAAAGCTGGAAATATCCCAGGGAAATTATTCAGATTCAGAATGATAGCCTTCGAAAACATGGAGAACCTTATGTGGCAAAGCCACACAGACCTATTCGAGATTCAATGGAGGTTCGATTCTTTATCCTTTCGGGTTAAATATGAATTATCCATTCATTCATCCTCTTATCGGAAGGAAGATGATTTCCCGAACAACTCAAAACGTTATTATGGTACTTGACCAATAAGTATCGATAGCTTTTGAAATCCCAACCAGAAAATTCATTGCTAACCTCACAAAGATATTCTTGCTCGGGAGAAACATTCAAAAGGAAGGTGATAGAAATCTTTTAGAATTTCTAAATTGGTTCTATCCTCCTACATGCTGGAAACAAGACTTAGAAGAGAATTGAGATCGATAACGCCAAACCCCGAAGTCCACACCATCCTGTTTTTCGACGTCCTTGGAATTTTTGTAGAAATAATGGTACTATTCTCGATGCACCACTAGAATTAGGAACCACATCCTATAAACCTAACCTGAACAATCGAGAAGCTAGGATTTATAGATCTTATCCTACATCTGTTCGACTCTGTGAAAATGAATATCGAGAACTCCAGAGAATCTTGTGCCAGGAAAACAAAACCATTCCCGAAGAAATTTGGAATAATGCACCCACTACGTGGGATCATTATGACCTAGCACCAGAAGCTAAGGAAGCACTCAGACAATACAGACAAGCCACATCGTCCCAAGACCCCGAGGTGACAAGCGAAGATGACATTGTCCCCACCGGGACCCCTATGCACGCTTTGGAGGACCTCTGTCCCGGGATCCCTATGAACAATTCCAAAGCATGGACACATCTTTCTATGAGAGCCATCCAATTGGCTGACCAAGAATTCCCGACCTAGGGGAAGATGAAAATACAAACTGGGCTGAAGAAGAAGCATCACACTGGGCTCATGAACAAGCATCCTCATCTCAGAGATTGAACCAAATCCTCTCACCAGAGGACCTTGAAGCTCTTGAAGCAAGTACGAGGCACATCTCCTCGAAGACAGCACGGATGATTCAGTGTGCAGCTACAATGCCCGTGACGGACGAGACCGTTGAGTCCGTACATTTTCACTGTAGCAAACCACTGTTCACTTTTACTGTAGCACTAGGCTAGGAATGTCTTGTTCACGCATCTGTTTCTGTTCATAGTGTGCGAATAATTCCCTTTCGGTGCCCTTGTTTGTTCCCGGACCCGTGAGCTAGGTCCCTATGTGTCCTTGTGACCTCTTAATTGCCTATATAAGGCAAGGAGGGTGTAATGTTTTGGGCAGAGTCCCCCTGAAGTAAAGTGTGTGCTTTGTGAAAATCTTTCCATGGCTTTCTAAGTTCTCTCTTCTTCTCCGGCTGGTAGGATCCTTCAAGAAATGCAGCTTGGGTAGGTTAGAAACGTTTCCATCCCTGGCATCTCTCGGGTGTCTCTAGGCTCCGAACTAAAGGGCTGAGTAGTTTTCTGCTAAAAGGCTGTCCTTGAAGGGCTTGAACGAGGTTGTTCGCCCATGTGGGATGCATACCTGCAGAAATACTTACTTTCCCTCCCTGGTTCTATGGCAGGTACCGCCATGTTCCTAAAGTTCCAAATCCTACCGATGTGGATGAACATGGGAGACGAAAAAAACCTCTGCCCGAACCGAAGTCGTTCTAAAGCGCTTGTCGAGAGACTCGGTAGCACAAAACAATGCCTTCAAGGCTATTGATTCCAAGATCGGAAATGTGCAACAAGATCTCCGAAGATATGATGAGAGTACCAAGAAGATACTTTCTGAATTCCAAAAAAGGCTTCATGCCTTGGAATCAGGACAACATCTTGGGTACCACTACCTTGAAAACCCAAAACCAGAAATAGAGAAGCTCAAGAAGCAAATTCAACTTCTTGAGGAAGGAAGGTTCGACCTTTTGATCCACTTTGGCACCTCTGTTCGGAACCGGGTACATACCTCCAGCACCACAAGTATCTGTTTTTGCCAATATTCCAGAAGATACCTCCAGAAGAGAACCAGATATGGTGGAATTACGAAATCGTCTCAAAGCCCTGGAGAAGGAAAAAGGGAAACAAAAGACGCCACCAACGGAATCAAGATCAATTGTTATAAGGGAAAAGCCGGGCCGGATGATGCTATCCAATCCATTAGAATCCTTTTGAAGGATTTGGGTAAGCAAGAACCGAGCCTAATACCCTGACATGAGCACGATACTATTATCCCAGAAAAAGCAGTTATGCTAATTTGAGCAAATTTCTTCTACTACATCGGACTCATCATCCCTTTCCTCTTTCCCATCCTTCTCGAGACCATACCACCGATTCTCCCCTATTGTTCCACCAACCTCACATATATTTATGGCGACACTCCTCAGACTATGACTATGAAATGGAATCAAATTATGCGATCCGAATTTGGACGGATAAGTAATCCCACCGAAATGATTCCACCGGACATGTGTCTATGGCATCAAAACAATTCTTCTCCATTGATGATATTCCTTATCCAAAATGGCCAGAAAGACTTGAAGAATTTCATACTTGGCTGAGTACACAATCCATTACCAACCATGATATGAATGATGTCCTTTACAACTTCGTTACAAGATTCACAGGGAGCCTTAAATTCTGGTGGCGGTCACTCTCGGAACAAGACCAAATTACGTTCCTAATGTCACCCAATTTCAGCCATGCCACGACTTATTTATATCATGTCTTTGTGGGGACCCGGGAGATCTCAAGGAGCTGAAAAGAAGAGAATTTTCGAAAGAAGATGCTGCTCCCTTCGGAAGAAGCATCTTGATAAGCATTATCGACTAATGCTTCAGCTCTTTTACCAAATTGGAGCGAGATCAAATTTAAAGCATGTCTTCCTTACTTCCATCCCCAAGGAGCTATCACAAATGGTTGAAAGATCTTTCTTCGGAAAGCAAAGAAGAATACAAGATATTCCTCAGGAGAAATTCAGCAAGAAGTCCATCTATGTCTTGAAGAATTATGCTTAAAACGTGGAATGGTCCGAACATACATCACAGATGACAAGCGTCTTGAAGGAGCTTGTTCCTCTCAAAAGCTAAAGATCAAATGCTCCAAACAAGATTGTGATGGTACTTGTGGCCAGTATTCCCGAAAGAAAAAGCACTACAAGAAATACTCGATCAAGAAATCCAAACATGGCTCCAAGCATTTTCGGAAAAAGAAGAAATGGAGATATCTACGTAAAAGGAAGGATCGCACAGGCCATACGAAGTCAAGTCGTTGCTACATACGCAACAAAAAGGACATTTTGCCAAAAATTGTCCTCGGGCGAAAAAAGGTCGATTCATCGATAGAGAATGAAACAGGTTTATCACTTGAAAATGATGATATTGAATCCTTATTCTCGCGATGATGAACCAAGCTGAACAAACTCTTTGTGCCATCCTTTTTACCAAAGCGCTAGTGACTCGAGCGATTCGGAATCGAAGACATTTTCACATATCTCCCACATCTTGAGGAACCAAATCCCGACATATTCTCAAGTCATACTCACTGTCCCCATTTCCTGTTAAAATCCTCACCTCGAAGTTTGCCAAACCTATCAACGTCATTGCTCTTATCGACACGGGGAGCAAGTTGTTCCATTCTAGACACAAAAGTTACATTGAAGAAGTGGACTCCTTACATCGGATACTTCAATTCTGCCGGAGATACTTTCTCCACAAATGTCGAACCACACCGATCCTTTGTCCAGTTTTTCCTCGGTGTTCCATAACCACAAGAATTTTTGGATCAAGCCTTCCCAATAAAGATTTGATAATTGGGTGGGATATCATGACTCAAATCTCTCGGCTTCAATTATTCTGGAAAAGGTCTCGGATTTAAAGACCAATTCTCCGAGTTTGTCAATATTCAAAGACTTTTTTCCATTGAGATGAGTTTACTAGATCCAATCATGCAAAAGTTGCTTGAATCTTGTTGAGAATCTCATTCAGAATTTGCCCGAAATGTTCTCATCCCTTATGGCAAAACCCCGAGTTCTTTGTTCGTCTTCCTTTCAAAAAAAATGAAGACATAAATCCAACCAAGGCTAGCCACATGGGAATGAAACCAGAACATTTGGTTTTGGCTCAAAGGAATGCTCGGAACTTTTGCAGCAAGGTCTTATTGAAGTTTCCGATTCACAATGGGCTTGTGAAGCCTTTTATGTCAATAAGCGAGCCGAGCAAAACGAGAGGAAAAATGAGATTAGTGATTAACTATCAACCTCTCAACCTTTTTCTCCAAGATGACAAATTCCCTTTACCATCCAGAGATTCTCTCTTTACTGGTTTAACCAAAGCCCACATTTATTCCAAGTTCGATCTCAAAGCAGGATTTTGGCAATTGGGCATTCACCCTGAAGACAGATCCAAAAAGATTACGTATCCCAAACCAACACTTCCAATGGAAAGTTCTTCCTTTTGGTTTAAAGGTAGCACCATCCCTTTTCCAAAAGGCTATGTGCCGTATTTTCCAACCAATACTATCAAGTGCAGTTTGTGTATATCGATGATATTCTGCTCTACAAGCCCGGATGAGCAGTCCTTGTCAACTCCTTGAACGGTTTGCAGAAATCGTGAGAAAGCATGGCATTATGCTCTCTCAAAGAAAGATGAACATTGCCCAAACAGAGATTGAATTTCTTGGTATGCACCTCAACAAAGGTACATACTACCCCGGCCACATATTGCTCAAGAATTATTGAAGTTTCTGAAGACAACTTCACGACGAAACAAGTCCAGCAATTTCTTGGGATAATTAATTATCTCGGAGATTTCGTCCCCAATATTGCAAAGCTTCGATCCCTTTGCAAATCATGCTAAAAAACACTCCCACCTTGGGGAAAGACTCGAGACCAAAGTCGGTCGAGCTTAAGGAGATTATGCAGAATCTCCCGCCACTACAAATACCATCAACGGGTAAAAGAATTCTTCAAGCGCGCCGGTGATGAATCTTGGGCAGCCGTTCTATTCGAAGAAATTGATGGTAAGAGACTCCTTTGTGCCCATAAAAGTGGAAAATTTTCCCAAGCTGAAATGCATTACCATTCCACTTTCAAAGAAATCTTAGCAAGTCAAAAATGGAATCAAAAAATTTGAGTTTCATCTCATCGGCCACCACTTCTGGTGGAATTAGACATGGCATCTTTCCCTCGGATGACCAAGTTTAAACAAAAAGATTCCAAATTCTCAACTGCTTAGATGGGCAGAATGGTTTTCGAAATACTCCTTTGAGACAAAGCATATTCCTGGAAAGAAAAATGTACTTGCTGACTTCCTATCAAGGCCAAAAGCACCAGCTGAGATCAACATGTATATCAAAAGGCCTGCTTTTCATATGCTCAACCATGGAGTAAAATACAAAATCGAGAACATCGAGATCTACAAAGCTGGAAATATCCCGGGAAATTATTCAGCGTCCAGATTCGGAATGATAGCCTTGCTGAAAACATGGAGAACCTTATGTGGCAAAGCCACACGGACCTATTCGAGATTCAATGGAGGTTCGATTCTTTATCCTTTCGGGTTAAATATGAATTATCCATTCATTCATCCTCTTATCTGGAAGGAAGATGATTTCCCTGAACAACTCAAAACGTTATTATGGTACTTGACCAATAAGTATCTGATAGCTTTTGAAATCCCAACCAGAAAATTCATTGCTAACCTCACAAAGATATTCTTGCTCGGGAGAAACATTCAAAAGGAAGGTGATAGAAATCTTTTAGAATTTCTAAATTGGTTCTATCCTCCTACATCTTTGGAAACAAGACTTAGAAAGAGAATTGAGATCGATAACGCCAAACCCCGAAGTCCACACCATCCTGTTTTTCGACGTCCTTGGAATTTTTGTAGAAATAATGGTACTATTCTCGATGCACCACTAGAATTAGGAACCACATCCTATAAACCTAACACGAACAATCGAGAAGCTAGGATTTATAGATCTTATCCTACATGTTCGACTCGTGAAAATGAATATCGAGAACTCAGAGAATCTTGTGCCGGGAAAACAAAACCATTCCCGAAGAAATTTGGAATAATGCACCCACTACGTGGGATCATTATGACCTAGCACCGAAGCTAAGGAAGCACTCCGACAATACGAGACAAGCCACATCGTCCCAAGACCGAGGTGACAAGCGAAGATGACATTGTCCAGTCCACCCAGGACCCCTATGCACGCTTTGGAGGACCTCGTCCCGGGATCCCTATGAACAATTCCAAAGCATGGACACATCTTTCTATGCGAGAGCCATCCAATTGGCCCCTGACCAAGAATTCCCGACCTAGGGAAGATGAAAATACAAAGCGGGCTGAAGAAGAAGCATCACACCTTGGGCTCATGAACAAGCATCCTCATCTCGGAGATTGAACCAAATCCTCTCACCACGGAGGACCTTGAAGCTCTTGAACGAAGTACGAGGCACATCTCCTCGAAGACAGCACGGATGATTCGGTGTGCGGCTACAATGCCCGTGACGGACGAGACCGTTGAGTCCGTACATTTTCACCGTAGCAAACCCTTTGTTCACTTTTCGTAGCACTAGGCTAGGGAATGTACATTCACGATCTTGTTTTCTGTTCATAGTGTGCGAATAATTCCCTTTCGGTGCCCTTGTTTGTTCCCGGACCCGTGAGCTAGGTCCCTATGTGTCCTTGTGACCTCTTAATTGCCTATATAAGGCAAGGAGGGTGTAATGTTTTGGGCGAGAGTCCCACAGTAAAGTGTGTGCTTTGTGAAAATCTTTCCATGGCTTTCTAAGTTCTCTCTTCTTCTCACTGGTAGGATCCTTCAAGAAATGCAGCTTGGGTAGGTTAGAAACGTTTCCATCCTGGCATCTACGGGTGTCTCTAGGCTCCGAACTAAAGGGTGAGTAGTTTTTTACGCTAAAAAGGCTGTCCTTGAAGGGCTTGAACGAGGTTGTTCGCCCATGTGGGATGCATACCTGCAGAAATACTTACTTTCCCTCCCTGGTTCTATGGCAGGTACCGCCATGTTCCTAAAGTTCCAAATCCTACTGATGTGGATGAACATGGGAGACAGAAAAAAAAAAAAAAAAAAAAAAAACCTCTGCCATTTGAAATTTGTTCTAAGCGGCAATCGAGACTCTGTTAGCACAAAACAATGCCTTCAAGGCTATTGATTCCAAGATCGGAAATGTGCAACAAGATCTCGAAGATATGATGAGAGTACCAAGAAGATACTTTCTGAATTCCAAGAAAAGGCTTCATGCCTTGGAATCAGGACAACATCTTGGGTACCACTACCTTGAAAACCCAAAACCAGAAATAGAGAAGCTCAAGAAGCAAATTCAACTTCTTGAGGAAGGAAGGTTCAGACCTTTTGATCCACTTTGGCACCTCTGTTCGAACCGGGTACATACCTCCGGCACCACAAGTATACGTTTTTGCCAATATTCAGAAGATACCTCCGAGAAGAGAACCGAGATATGGTGGAATTACGAAATCGTCTCAAAGCCCTGCGAAGGAAAAAGGGAAACAAAAGACGCCACCAACGCAGAATCAAGATCAATTGTTATAAGGGAAAAGCCGGGCGGATGATGCTATCCAATCCATTAGAATCCTTTTTGAAGGATTTGGGTAAGCAAGAAACCAGAGCCTAATACCCAAATAAACATGAGCGATACTATTATCCCAGAAAAACAGATTATGCTAGCTGAGCAAATTTCTTCTACTACATCAGACTCATCATCCCTTTCCTCTTTCCCATCCTTCTCAGACCATACCACTGATTCTCCCCCTATTGTTCCACCAACCTCACATATATTTATGGCAGACACTCCTCCAGACTATGACTATGAAATGGAATCAAATTATGCTGATCCAGAATTTGGACAGATAAGTAATCCCACCAGAAATGATTCCACCAGACATGTGTCTATGGCATCAAAACAATTCTTCTCCATTGATGATATTCCTTATCCAAAATGGCAGAAAGACTTGAAGAATTTCATACTTGGCTGAGTACACAATCCATTACCAACCATGATATGAATGATGTCCTTTACAACTTCGTTACAAGATTCACGGGGAGCCTTAAAGTGCAGTGGCGGTCACTCTCGGAACAAGACCAAATTACGTTCCTAATGTCACCCAATTTCAGCCATGCCCCGACTTATTTATATCATGTCTTTGTGGGGACCCGGGAGATCTCAAGGAGCTGAAAAGAAGAGAATTTTCGAAAGAAGATGCTGCTCCCTTCAGAAGAAGCATCTTGATAAGCATTATCGACTAATGCTTCAGCTCTTTTACCAAATTGGAGCAGATCCAAATTTAAAGCATGTCTTCCTTACTTCCATCCCCAAGGAGCTATCACAAATGGTTGAAAGATCTTTCTTCGGAAAGCAAAGAAGAATACAAGATATTCCTGGGAGAAATTCAGCAAGAAGTCCATCTATGTCTTGAAGAATTATGCTTAAAACGTGGAATGGTCCGAACATACATCACAGATGACAAGCGTCTTGAAGGAGCTTGTTCCTCTCGAAGCTAAAGATCAAATGCTCCAAACAAGATTGTGATGGTACTTGTGGCAGTATTCCCGAAAGAAAAAGCACTACAAGAAATACTCGATCAAGAAATCCAAACATGGCTCCAAGCATTTTCGGAAAAAGAAGAAATGGAGATATCTACGTAAAAGGAAGGATCGCACGGGCCATACGAAGTCAAGTCGTTGCTACATACGCAACAAAAAAGGACATTTTGCCAAAAATTGTCCTCGGGCGAAAAAAAGGTCGATTCATCGATAGAGAATGAAACAGGTTTATCACTTGAAAATGATGATATTGAATCCTTATTCTCTGCTGATGATGAACCAACTGAACAAACTCTTTGTGCCATCCCTTTTTACCAAACTGCTAGTGACTCTGAGCCTGATTCAGAATCTGAAGACATTTTTCACATATCTCCCACATCTTCAGAACCAAATCCCGACATATTCTCAAGTCATACTCACTTTGTCCCCATTTCCCGTTAAAATCCTCACCTCGAAGTTTGCCAAACCTATCAACGTCATTGCTCTTATCGACACGGGAGCAAGTTGTTCCATTCTAGACACAAAAGTTCGATTTGGAAGAATTCTGGACTCCTTACATCGAGATACTTCAGTGCAGCCAGGGAGATACTTTCTCCACAAATGTCAGAACCACACCAGTCACTGTCCAGTTTTTTCCTCAGTGTTCCATAACCACAAGAATTTTTGGATCAAGCCTTCCCAATAAAGATTTGATAATTGGGTGGGATATCATGACTCAAATCTCTCAGCTTCGAATTATTTCGGAAAAGGTCTCGAGATTTAAAGACCAATTCTCGAGTTTGTCAATATTCAAAGACTTTTTTCCATTGAGATGAGTTTACTAGATCCAATCATGCAAAAGTTGCTTGAATCTTGTTTGAATCTCATTCAGAATTTGCCCAGAAATGTTCTCATCCCTTATGGCAAAACCCTGAGTTCTTTGTTCGTCTTCCTTTCAAAAAAAATGAAGACATAAATCCAACCAAGGCTAGCCACATGGGAATGAAACCAGAACATTTGGTTTTGGCTCAAAGGGAATGCTCGGAACTTTTGCAGCAAGGTCTTATTGAAGTTTCCGATTCACAATGGGCTTGTGAAGCCTTTTATGTCAATAAGCGAGCCGAGCAAAACAGAGGAAAAATGAGATTAGTGATTAACTATCAACCTCTCAACCTTTTTCTCCAAGATGACAAATTCCCTTTACCATCCAGAGATTCTCTCTTTACTGGTTTAACCAAAGCCCACATTTATTCCAAGTTCGATCTCAAAGCGGGATTTTGGCAATTGGGCATTCACCCAAGACGGATCCAAAACAGGATTCGTATCCCAAACCAACACTTCCAATGGAAAGTTCTTCCTTTTGGTTTAAAGGTAGCACCATCCCTTTTCCAAAAGGCTATGTGCCGTATTTTCCAACCAATACTATCAAGTGCAGTTTGTGTATATCGATGATATTCGCTCTACGGCCCGGATGAAGCAGTCACCTGTCAACTCCTTGAACAGTTTGCGAAATCGTGAGAAAGCATGGCATTATGCTCTCTCAAAGAAAGATGAACATTGCCCAAACAGAGATTGAATTTCTTGGTATGCACCTCAACAAAGGTACATACTACCCGGGCCACATATTGCTCAAGAATTATTGAAGTTTCCTGAAGACAACTTCACGACGAAACAAGTCCAGCAATTTCTTGGGATAATTAATTATCTCAGAGATTTCGTCCCCAATATTGCAAAGCTTCTGATCCCTTTGCAAATCATGCTAAAAAAACACTCCCCACCTTGGGGAAAGACTCAGACCAAAGCAAACGAGCTTAAGGAGATTATGCGAGAATCTCCCGCCACTACAAATACCATCAACGAGGTAAAAGAATTCTTCAAGCGCGCCAAAGTGATGAATACTTTGGGCAGCCGTTCTATTCGAAGAAATTGATGGTAAGAGACTCCTTTGTGCCCATAAAAGTGGAAAATTTTCCCAAGCTGAAATGCATTACCATTCCACTTTCAAAGAAATCTTGATCAAAAATGGAATCAAAAAATTTGAGTTTCATCTCATCGGCCACCACTTCGGTGGAATTAGACATGGCATCTTTCCCTCGATGACCAAGTTTAAACAAAAACAGATTCCAAATTCTCAACTGCTTAGATGGGCAGAATGGTTTTCGAAATACTCCTTTGAGACAAAGCATATTCCTGGAAAGAAAAATGTACTTGCTGACTTCCTATCAAGGCCAAAAGCACCAGCTGAGATCAACATGTATATCAAAAGGCCTGCTTTTCATATGCTCAACCATGGAGTAAAATACAAAATCGAGAACATCGAGAGATCTACAAAGCTGGAAATATCCCCAGAAATTATTCGAGATTCGAATGATAGCCTTGCTGAAAACATGGAGAACCTTATGTGGCAAAGCCACACGGACCTATTCGAGATTCAATGGAGGTTCGATTCTTTATCCTTTCGGGTTAAATATGAATTATCCATTCATTCATCCTCTTATCGGAAGGAAGATGATTTCCTGAACAACTCAAAACGTTATTATGGTACTTGACCAATAAGTATCGATAGCTTTTGAAATCCCAACCAGAAAATTCATTGCTAACCTCACAAAGATATTCTTGCTCGGGAGAAACATTCAAAAGGAAGGTGATAGAAATCTTTTAGAATTTCTAAATTGGTTCTATCCTCCTACATGCTGGAAACAAGACTTAGAAAGAGAATTGAGATCGATAACGCCAAACCCCGAAGTCCACACCATCCTGTTTTTTCGACGTCCTTGGAATTTTTGTAGAAATAATGGTACTATTCTCGATGCACCACTAGAATTAGGAACCACATCCTATAAACCTAACTCGAACAATCGAGAAGCTAGGATTTATAGATCTTATCCTACATCTGTTCGACTCGTGAAAATGAATATCGAGAACTCGAGAGAATCTTGTGCCGGAAAACAAAACCATTCCCGAAGAAATTTGGAATAATGCACCCACTACGTGGGATCATTATGACCTAGCACCAGAAGCTAAGGAAGCACTCAGACAATACAGACAAGCCACATCGTCCCAAGACCCTGAGGTGACAAGCGAAGATGACATTGTCCAGTCCACCCAGGACCCCTATGCACGCTTTGGAGGACCTCTGTCCCAGGATCCCTATGAACAATTCCAAAGCATGGACACATCTTTCTATGCAGAGCCATCCAATTGGCCCCAGCCAAGAATTCCCGACCTGGAGGAAGATGAAAATACAAACTGGGCTGAAGAAGAAGCATCACACTGGGCTCATGAACAAGCATCCTCATCTCAGAGATTGAACCAAATCCTCTCACCGAGGACCTTGAAGCTCTTGAGCGTAAGTACGAGGCACATCTCCTCGAAGACAGCACGGATGATTCGGTGTGCAGCTACAATGCCCGTGACGGACGAGACCGTTGAGTCCGTACATTTTCACCTTTGTAGCAAACCACTTTGTTCACTTTTCTTTGTAGCACTAGGCTAGGGAATGTACTGTTCACGATCATCGTTTACGTTCATAGTGTGCGAATAATTCCCTTTCGGTGCCCTTGTTTGTTCCCGGACCCGTGAGCTAGGTCCCTATGTGTCCTTGTGACCTCTTAATTGCCTATATAAGGCAAGGAGGGTGTATTGTTTTGGGCAGAGCTCCCTGAAGTAAAGTGTGTACTTTGTGAAAAACCTCTCCATGGCTTTCTAAATTCATCTTCTTCTCTAGCCTGGTAGGATCCTTCAAGAAATGCAACTTGGGTAGGTTAGAAACGTTTCCATCCTGGCATCTCTTGGTGTCTCTAGGCTCTGAACTAAAGGGCTGAGTAGTTTTTTGCGAAAAGGCTGTCCTTGAAGGGCTTGAACGGGAGTTGTTCGCCCACTGTGGGATGCATACTGCGAAATACTTACTTTCCCTCCCTGGTTCTAAGTCTAGGTCCATTCATGGTATCAGAGCCATGGCTTCGTTTTTAATGGTATCCATTCAATGCGCTTGACAGGTGAATCCAGTGCTGAGAAGATCTCCTCTCATCATGTCTACAGAACCAGAAATCCTCGAAGCACCAGTGTCCTTAACACCTTCGTCTTCATCCTCAACACCTCCTGAGTTTCGTATCTCTAATGCTTCTAAGATAGACTATCTTTATGAAGTCTCTCTTAGTGATGAAACCAAGATTTCTGAAACCCAACTTCCTCTCATGAACCCTTATTCTGCTTTCGCAAAACCAACCTCGTCATTTTCACCTATCCGTTCCATCCGCCAACTTATCCACCAAACCCCAAAGCAAGTAAAGGAGTACGTTCAGTCCTCCAAATTCGACCAGCATCCTATTCCTGCTACTGAAAAGGAGTATTTTGTTACTCTCCAGATCCCTCCAGAATTTCCCAGACAATGGACTCAACAGGGATACACCCATGTCCATTATGGAGCTGTTCGTCTTGCTCTAACCTTCCACGGTCGAAAAGGTTTGCCTGTTGTGGCAAGAATAGCTTTGCTAGACACCAGGTTTCTACAATACCAGCATGCTTGCATTGGTACTGTTCAAACTACTTTGAATGCAGGAACCGTCTTTGTCACACTTTATCCCAACTTCAACATTGCTCTTTCGGATCCTCAGTTGCTTTCTTTTATGAAAGTTCAAGTCCAACTTACTGGAGCCCCTCAAACTGCTGACTCTGTAGCTGCGACACTACATTACCAGATGGTTTATCGAGTGCAGAACCATGCACTTGACCTTAATTTCAACAATGGTAATGAAGACGCCTTGTTCATTTCTATGCAGAATGATCAAGCATCATGTATCCATGTTCCTAGACAGATTCCAAAGGATACGTTGGCCAAACTCCTTCCAGAAACTTGGATTACCAACTATGAAAAGCTACACCAGCACAACAAGCCTTTCCAGTCTACGGACTCGGAGTTCGTAAGGAAAAAAGATGGAACTGTTTCCATCAAATTTGGCAAGGAAAAGGAAGAAAGCCCTTCTATCTTCCAAACCCTCTTTATGATTGAACCATGTGTTCCTCAATCTATTGCTGAGCCAGATCCAAAAAAGCATGTCAGGCACTTTGATGGTAATGGACATCCTGTTCATTACTACAAAGACAAATATGGTCATTGCTTTTGGGACCCTTTTTGTCAATGTTCCTATTGTACAAATTCCCCCGATGAGGTAGATCCTTTTACAAGACCCTCACCTCGACGAAAAAGGTCGAAAGACTTGATTTTCCAAAGGTACTTGGACGGAGATTCATCCGTTGACACTCTTGGTGAATGTGATAAATACCAATTCATGGTTTCCTATGCACCACCTCCACCACCAGAGTCTAGCACTACATCTCAAGTCTCACCACAACTACCAAAAACACCACCATCTCCCCCTCAGAAAAAGCAAGTTCTCTCTCCATTCTATAAACCAATCCTTAAGTGGGCCAAGAAACATTCCTACCCGCTTGAAGTTCCAGCAAAAAGGTTGTTTGGTTATCATGATTGTACGTGGTTGAATTATATAAATTGTGCTAACCTGCAGATGAAGGCTGAGGCGAGGTAAGTCTTCGTGTGATGTGGCTAGGCCACCGGGCGTATTTTCTTTCTAATAGGGGTTTAGAGGGTTGAACTTGCTGAGACATCGTCTCATCCCGGTTGTGGGATTAAAATTTCAGGTCCCTGGTGGACGGAGCGACCGGATAGCTTTGGTTGGCCTTGAGGAGTTGCAAAAATGAAGTTATAAGGATTGGAGAGCGTGTACGACTTGTAGGTCATAGGACAGTTCATTTTTAAGAACCGGTCTTTTGAAGACTTTTGGCTGTAGACCTCTGTTTGTAATTCTGTTGAATTATGAAAGTGTTATGTTGTGGTTTTGCTTCCTGCTTTTCTATCCCGTATTTTATTGTCAGGGGTTTTATAATACGTTCCGCTTGTGCATTAATAAATTTATGGGGTCGGCGACACTACCTGGGAATGTCGCATTTGATCGACCGCAGTGGGATGTTGACGCGCTCGAGGCCCGGGGCGTGACATATTTCTCCTCCCTTTCTCCTTGAAGTGGCACCTAGTTGAACTTTAGTTCTCCCTCAACTTATCTTCAAGAAGCTATGTAAGTCTCACCTTTAGGGTTATTATAGCCCAAATCCCTACATAAGCACATGTCTCAACTTCTTGCACTTATGCACTATCTTAAAAAATCTAAGGATAGGTTTAAACCTTACAAGATAATAAACCTTGCAAGATAACTTGATCCCCAAGTTCCTCCCTATTGAGGCATGTGAGGGGGGCTTCATTGGCTTCCAAGAATTGTTTACTCTCATTTGATCCAAATTCAAGAGGACAAAAGATCATTAAGAGGAGTATCTGAATATCTTCTAAATCGGACATGAATGTCTTATAATCAACCATGATTGACACCTATAATCGGACCAAGGTTTATGGCTAAGTTTTGATCGGAAGTGGCCCTAATGCGGCCTACATGAATTGGGCAGATTTGGCGATGCTTGAGTGGCTAGACCCAAACCTAAGTCGACACTTGTCTAGGGTTCTGTGCATGACCCATGGTTGGTTCAAAACTAACCCATAGTTGAGCTTGGTCAATCCATGAATAACCCTTGGTTATCATATAATCGTATAACATCGATTGACCTGCCTTGACCCATGGTCACACAAAATCGAATTAGGTCATTCACAAATGATACAGTGGTCGTGCAGAGTCACTCACTGCTAGTATATACTCAAGTTGAATCAATCTATACTGGTCAATTGATCAACTCATGACAGCACACAATCATCAACATCAATCCTTATGATCAAGCGGTCTCCTCATAATCAAACATTTTGGTCTAACATAACCCTGATCCTAAGTTGCCTTGCTCCAATCAATCAATTGGCTCATGAACAAACTCTAGGATTGATTCAAAGCCCATTCTCATTATTAGCATACTAGTCCTTAGTCTATTCCTCGCATCTAAGATAGGGGTCCGAATCGAGGATGTCACAGGAAACCCTCACTAGGGGTGTACCTAGCTCTTTCTAAGGCAAACAAACCTAGCTAGAGACATGCTTCGTGATTACAAGGATTGCCATCTCTTACGCATAGCCAAGAGTGTTCCTCCAACCTCATAGCGGTCTGTCCCCACGTTCTTTGTAAAAAAGCTAAAATAAACGGTTCTAAATTTTATAAATAATCGACTTATCCGTTCTTGATTATTCTGCCTTCTTTATTTTATTTATCTCTTGACCGTTGGCCATCTTTAGGCAACGCGAGTGGCGATCCATGCCGTCCTTACAAGGCTCATTGACATGGAGACGTCAAACACATCCAATTTTAAGACGTTTATATTATCTAAGAACTCCTTGGAGCGTTTTCTATTATTTATCAATCGTGAGTTGCCGACGAAGAATGAACCTACACCTGATCATCTTGTCCAGTTACTTCCCTTTTCTCGCACCATGACACTGAAAATTACTCCTTGATATTTATTTGTTCTTTAGTCAAAAATGAATCTTTTATTGATATCAGTAAAAACTTCTATTGGTTGGTTCCGGTAAAATATCCATTTCCAATTGAGTAGCCTTTTAGGGAAGCCAAACAGTTGAATGGAAAGTATTTGTTTTTAAGTTGCATATGCAACTTGTTACTATTGTTGTACATTTGTACTATTAAGATCTTTTTCTAATGGTTCCATGAAAATTCTGATATTTAAAATTAACAAGAAAATATGTATTTGAAAATGGTTTGAGCAGTTGTCTTATAATGTAGTTGCAACTGCCGTAATTTTCTTGTCAAAAACGAATTATTCCATATAATCAAGACAAAAATAACATTCCACAAGGCCTTTTATTTTGAATTTGCATGAAAATAATAGATGTTTAGCATGTCTAATCTACTTTTCTTTTTTTTTTGGAAAACACCCATTAAAAAGTTGTGTAGTGATGACATGAGAAATAAAGAAATTAGTCCATTAGATTCATTGAACAAAATGGAAGACGAGTAATTAAAATCCACGACGTATAACATAATGACATATATGATAGTACTGATTAAATCAAATGCATTCATTGAAACTAGTGGATGATTTTTGTTCACTCTTACCATTACTTAGGTTATTTAGATTAATGTTTTTTTTTTTTTTTGGTGATCGAGGAACCGCCGGACATTACCCTTCGGATATCACATGACCCTCCAGTGCTCGGTAACTCCGTGGGCCTCGGCGCAAGCCGCTATTTAGATGTAAATCTCAGGGAAGGCTAGCTTAGGACCCCAACACTAGAACCCCCGCTTAAGACACTTTAGCAACAAGAGGATTCGAACTCTCAACCTTGGCGATGAGAGAGAGAACACACACCAGTTGCACTACCCGTGGTTCGGTTTTGGAATAATGCTTTTGTAGTACAACACAAGAAAAAGAAATACATAAAATGTAATACAATAACTAGTTTCTTATCTACAAAATAAATTACTCTTTTGAAAAAAAAAAAAAAATGGACACAGTTTTGTCCTAAATGGCCAAAAAAAGGAAAAAAAAAGAGAGAACAAATCAAACAAAAAGAAGGAAAAACAAAAGGGAAGAAATAAGCTCAAACCAAGAGTGGGCTTCTCATTTTTCCCGTGGAATTCCCGAGCACATTCATTAATGAAGCAAATGCGAGCTCCTTGCACGAGCTCCTCCCATTTAAAGGTGAGCGATTTTAGATTTTGGGCAGATTTCACTTAAAACTTGAATCTTATAGGTTCCTTATTTTTTGAAACTTGGAATCTATTATGTATATTTTGGAATTTGAAACCTACTCTATCACAGGTTCTAAGGTTGATTCCAAAGTCTACATAGGTTTCACCTGCATTAGTAATTGATGTTTATAATGAAGCATCACTTTTAATGGGTATTGACCGTAACTTATATTTGATCACATGAATAATATGAAATATTAACAAAGTAAAAGTCTCAATTATTAAAAAGGAAGCTCAAATTAGTGGTTATAGATTATGTACTCATTATCGAATGTCATAGAATACAACATAATTACATGAAGATTTAAATCAAGAGAAACGCAAACTTACCTCAAGTTCCAAATTTTAGATTTCAGGTTCTACAATCTATAATCTAGAAACAACCTCTCTAATTTTTAGAACTTAAAACCCACTTTATATACCATGGAACTTGGAACACGTTTTCATCAATCTAATTTTTCGATCCTAAATTTTATTTTGGACTTATGCTCATCTCTATTCCCGATGGAAGCAATGGGGAAAAGCGAGAAACGTGGGGAGAACCTGGAAAGGAGTGCAAGAGTGTCCTTTGTAAAAACTTTACAAAAAAAATTGTACAAAAGTTTTTACGAAGCACTACTACTTACAATCTTTTCCCGAGCACTCCTTTTCCATCAATGTTATAGGTCGAGGGTCCTACTAGAGAATCGGTGGAGAGGAGGATCAATGAAATCCCCAGCTATGGGTCAAATTAAGAGTGAGAAAAGGAGCATCACCTCTCCTTGTTCAAAAGCTTATCTGTAAAATTCTCCTTACATAAGCCCGACTTCGATAGACAAGAAGCCCAACACAATTTGCATTCGCTACGAACTCTTTGCCTCTCTAACTGAGGGGTTGAGGGGAGACAAACATCAACACACTTTGTTGGAAAGCTAGCACAAATCAATGTCTGACATCGACCTTTCTTCAACCAGGTTAGTTTTGCATTCCAACGGATTTAGTTAGATAAGTACTCTCCATTGCTTGCATATATTCATGTCGTTCCTTAGGAACTATATCCACCATTGGGTCATGAGCATTTAGTGCACTTGGCTTACTATGTTGCTTGAAATTCTTATTTGTGTAACTTCTGAAAACCCCATCCTTGATAAAAAAAAAATAACTTACACAATCAATCCATCTATATTCTCCTGGCACAAGCTTGCTATTATTTACTTGCACTTTCAATTATTGATTTCAGATTTTGATTTTCTTTTTGGTAGACTTGGAGAACAAGAAGATGCCATCGTTGAAAAATCGAAAGATTTCTTGACATCCTCGCTTAAATGGTCGTTTGCTCTTTTAGGAGCTAAAGATGTACTTTTAAACAAGCAAGCAACCATCATCACGATAGCCGTAGTTCTCATTGTGCTCTTTGGCATCAGTTCACGAACAACACAAAGCAATCATGGAAAGACATTCATCAATTTTGCATTTCTCATACTAGGATGTCTCATCATTGGAGTAGTAATCGACTCAATCGTATTAAATTCTTACATCAAATGGGTTATTTATGGTTTCTTCCTTATTATGGTTGCTACAAATCCCGATTACCAACAAATTTACCAAGAGATGAAATGGATCTTCAAGTCCATGTGCGGAGAAATTTCTTTGAGACTCAAAAAAGTGTTTATTCAATCACAAGGGATTATCAAAGAACTTTTGAAAATTGATGTCGGGGACCAAGAAGAATCATTGGGGAATAACAATGTTGTGACTCTAGCCGTTAGTGGTGATGGAGGTAGAGTTGGGGAGGACATTGTGTAGTTGATCTCATGACGGAATTCGACACACTTTATCTCTCTATTTCCCTTTGGGTTATAAGATGTTTGTATGATATGTGAGATGGATGTTTGAGGTTTTCCCTCTGTATTATGTGCCAGTACAACTATGCATAAGTGTTGTTAAATTATAATAGTTTTTCATTGATACAATTAATCTTTGGAATTTTGCATATTTGCTCTGTCTTTATGAAATTCGTGTTGATCACTTTTTCTTTCATGGCGACTTTTACATAAAAATGCTGCGTCTTAGGTTGTAATTTTGATTTTGAAAAGTCAAATGTCTGGAGTGGAAGCAGTGCTTAATCTATAAGTGGAAAATTCACTTTGATGACCCTAAAGTCAAAGATACATAGGAACTGGACGCGGAATGCTATATAAAACAACCATAGGTGCACATGCACACCTGATTGTGTACGTTCAATCAATCCTCCCATTACGAGCCGGAAAATAAGTGGGGATAAGTGGGGTAGTTGAAACTCCCAAGTGGCTTTTCTGAAAGTTTAAAGGCAGAGGAGAATTATCGGAGCTTTTTTTTGGGGGAGGAAGAGTTTTTTTTTTTTTTTTTTTTTGGGGGGGTGGTGTGGGTGCGCATAATTGGTAAATGAGATTGGTTTCTGCTCGAGGACAGAGAGCTGGCTTTTTCATTGACTTGACTCGCTGCTTTCTTTCCTTATCTTAAGAAGTTAACCTGATTGATTCCAACACATGTTGATCTAATACAGTCATAGTATTATAGTATGCATTTTTTTTAATTGCTTTATTCATAAAATATTTAATGCTAGATGTATATATGCAGGTTTTCAAACGATCTGTTTACACTATTACAATATATATTATGGTAATGCATGAAACCTCTCTAGTAATTTGTTAATTTGGTGCATTTTGACGGTAAAATTGCTTTTGCATGTTTCATTTATAATAAATTTGAGTTAACACTACTTTTTCATTTAGCATGAAACATGGTGTCTAACCCCTCATAAATTGGGATAAGTATTTAGAAACCCTAAAACTTGTCACAAAAGTATAATTGAATATTAAAACTTGATATTTTGCATAATTTTTTAATAAAGTGATTTGTGATTATTTAGCAGAAAAAAAAAGTGATTTTTTCATTAATATATTCATATACTTTGATCTGCCGTGGGACCAATATATATTGGCCCACCAGCAGACACTTAAAAAAAATTACATGAGAGAGAGAGAGAGAGATTCCCACATTCCCCTGAAAAAATCGCAATGCCTAGACCAAGGAACCTGCCTTTGAATCGCCTATCTCCCGTCAGCTGGATGTGGGTATTTTTTGTGGTTGATGTCGGAAAATTGATTCTCTCTCTCCCTCGCGGCACAGGTCGCTAGGCCTTCCATCGTCGACCGATGCATTCTCTTCATCGCTCTCTCCCCCTCCATTGTTTCTGTAATGTTCTCCGAAGAAGCTTGAAAGTTTTGAACAAGTGTGAGGCAATCACGTTCCGTGATAGCTCAACAATAAAGGAATTAAGTTCGACTTATTTGTAAATAATCATTCACCCAACTTATGCCTCGGCAACTTTCCATCTCGTACTGAGTAATTTTCTCACTTCTGAATTATTGATGAAGCTGGGGCAATGGGCTCATCCATCTTGGACAGTGGGATTCCAAGTGCACGCAAAAGCGCATTCTAAATAAAGAGTCAACTCCGACCAAAAAAAAAAAGAGAGTCAGATACTCTGTCATGACTATTTTTCTAATTGTTTTTCTGTTGTTTTTAGTCCAGGTGGTCACTTAGTAATCTTTGATGCCTTTGATGCCTTTAGTAGGTTATGTTGTGAAAGAAATCATTTGTCAATCCACTTTGTACTGAATGAAATGTCATAATCTAACGGTAATTGGTTCAAAAATGGACTAGTTCCTTATTTGTTGAACCAAGAACTAGCTCACTAGTCTTGGACACACATGAAAACTTAACCGATTGGTCTAATCCGGTTCCTAGATGGGTCTAGGAACCAGCCATATCACCTTTTTTTTTCATATTCCATGAGGCGTGAGTATGAGACCTTTTTTATTTTTATTTTCATATTCCATGAGGCATGAGTATGAGACCTTTTTTATGAGGTGTGAGTATGACTAAGACAGAGAAGTGAGAGGCCTCGAGCCATAGGCATTGAGCCTCGAACCACAAGGGAGGTGTGAGAGCTGTGAGACTAAGACTAAGAGAAGTGAGAGTGAGCGACGTGAGCGGCAAGCATGACTGAGTTTGAGACCTTGAGTGAGAAAAGAATAGGAATTAGGATTTTTAAAAATTTGGAATAATAAGAATTAAAAAGAAAATCAATTTGATCTAGATTGTCCATGAGGGTGGGTCCACACCAGGAGTCGGGAACCAACCTGATTCACCAGTACCAAAATTTAGGAATCGGAAATCATCCAAAATTGACTCTGGTTCAGTCCTTTTTTTTTACTCACCCTAGTAATACTAACAATTATCATTGTCATCACCATCATCTTTTTGTAGTTATTTGAAACATGACAATAATGAGCTGATAAGACCAGAAGTATTAAAGTTCTCGGTCAATTTAGATAATACACTTTAGAACGAGGCTATACCTCGTCTATTGTGATTAATTTACATATAATGAATTAGGTTTTCCAAGCCGTATCCCCGTAGTAATTTTGTAAACTTTTTTGAAGAGTTAATATGATTAAAATCGAGACATATCAAGTCGTAAACTTTTTAAGTATTAAAGAGACAATCTTTTCAATTTGGTCAGAATATTAGAATCAAGACATATTATCGTCAGGACATATTAGCATCGTAAAACTTATTAAATTATTAGATGAGAAAAGCTATCCATGTCATTCTCGCTAGGAAGCGTCACATCAGCCGGTCACGATCGTAATCAGATTAATCATTTGGCTCTTGGTTTGGGCTTCGGACTTGGCTTGGTTGCTGGTGCTTGTGTGTATGGAGGTATTGTTTTATTCCCCTTCTTTTTTTAAACATTTCTGGGATCTTAAGAAAGGAAAGAAGGAAGACCTCTATATATACTCGGCAACCACATGCTTGTTTCTTCATTAACAAAAACAATCAGAGTTTGTTAAGCTCCACCTTCTCCAAAGCATGGCAGATCATACAACGACGTCGAAAAGTATGTAAATTATTTATGTGACTATGCTCTGAAAACTCTGCTTAAGTGGGCTTTTAAAGCCGTTTTTCTTTCAATTAATTCCGCAAACCCCAATTCCATATAGAGATGAGGAACAATCGCTACTGCAGCAACAATAAGAAAGGTTTGACTCAATAAAGAGATTCCGCATTATATTTACCCCATTCAAGCTATTCGTCAATGTGATTTTAATTCACAGTATATCGAGGCACTGAGTCAAGCGAATCTTAAGATTTACATTATTTGTGAAGTCATATATTTCATAACACAGATCGAAATGACTAACTTCAATAGCCCAAACCCAATCTGCCAATACTTATCCATAGTTTTTGAGACTCTTGGATCCAAGTTGCTTCTCTAGACAATCTTATCTTTAATCATGTGTGTGGTCATTACTATGTGTTTGCTTTTGTTTGCTTTGGCATCATCCAGTCCATTCAAGCAAAAAGATTCTAATTGGTTTGAAGAGATTGCTTAGCCTTTTATGATGTGCCATTTTCCAAAGTTCAATTTGATTTTTGAAATTCCTGCAATCATATTGCTCTTGTGTATCCACTTGTTGCATGTCATTTATCATAAATGCTTCTAATTTAGGGACTAGAGAATGTTGTCATATCCATGTTATATATTGGGCAAACCATACCTTATTGCTGCCATGTTATCTACAGAGTTATGCTAATATCATTTAATACCCCTTTTGGCCAAATTGTTTTTTCTAATATCTTTTGGGAAGTGTCTATGAGTTTTCCAGAGATTTATTTTTATGACTCGTAGTTAAGAGAAATTGATCTTGCGAAATGGACCAAATAAGAGCGACCAACAAATGAAATCATTTGCCAATCAATAAAAGAAGTTGGGACAAAATGTACCATTTCTCAGACCACAAAAAGGGGAGACATTGGGAATCCCTTTCGTACTTTTTGTCCACATGTCCGACATCTCATGGAACTTTTCATATAAAGTTAAAGGATTGCCACATGTCCTCTTGGCAAGCCCGGCTCCTCATATATCAAACAAAAGATCACATAGGGTAGATAACACAAGTAATCCTTAAATTTTGCCTAATTATATATAATATTATTTTTGAACTTTTAATTTATTTGATGTGATTCATGAACTTTAACATAATTTTTAATGTCATCTCTGAATTTTTAATTTGTTCAATTTGATACTTGAACTTTTAATGAATGTTCAATATATTCCTTAGATTATAGGAAAATATTCAATATTATCCTTGAACTTGAATTAATGGAATAAAAAAATTGAACATTTTTAGATAGCCTGAGAACTAACTTGAACATATACTAAAAAGTCTAAGAATTATATCAAACAAATTAAAAGTTTGAGATCACATTACATATTAAGCTAAAATTCATGGACTATTTATATTATTGTCCCCTGTATATAATTTAATTGTAGTTATGGCTTGGCATTCTAGTTTATTATTTGAAATGACCTTAAGACTGTTTATTCATCCGGCTTTTTGGTGGGTCGACAAATTATTGTTTTTACCACATAAACTATTGTGGTCATCGATGATCAATAAGCGATGAGTTAGATGAAAAAAAGCAAAAAATAATTTAAAAATGGTGCTGTTAGAGTCTCCCACTCTTTACTCCTAATTTGCTATTTTGTCCTCTTGAAACCCTAATGTCCGACATCAATAAGCCCATTGTCATAGCTCCAAAAACAAGTCAGAAACAAGGGAATCTCTCCATATGAGGTAACAAATGCCTAAGATACAACTGGGCAAAAATTTGCTTATAAGATGGCTCGAACTTGTAATATCATGACAAACAACGAGATTCCTTTATTGCTAGCTACCACACTCCATGATAGCCTAACACACTCGTTTAATTTGGCAAGGAGTTTCATGTGGACCATGACGATTAATCTTTGGTACTGATTGGTCCCTCTAATTCTTGGGTCAACCCTATGAAAAAAAAAATATAGTATGAGGGAAAAAGTGTAACAAAATATTCAAATCCTAGAGTGAATATTTGGGTTAGTATAATCAAAGATCCCACCGACCAAAAAAAAAATTAAAAATCTCAAATTTGTACACTCATATTATATATACCCAAATTTAATTTTTGTTTTGGAAAAATCTCAAATTGGTACGCCTAAACTAATTTTTGCATTGCAAAAAATCTCAAACTAGCACATCCATGCCACATTTATCCAAAATTAATTTTCATGCCACAAAAAATTAGAATTTTCAATAAATTTTTGGAACTTAAGGGAACTCCTAGGACAAAATTAGCAAATTTAAGCGGATTCCATAATATATGATTTTGGTGATTTAGGATTTTTTTAAGATACAAAAATTAATTTAGAATAAATGTGGCATGAATATATCCGTATGAGATATTTGATAGTCTCATCTCTAAATTTTCGTGTGAAAATCTTTTGACTCTTTTGTAGCAGAATGCGTCAAGAACTATATTGGAGGCCCATCAACACGACAATGCCCGATTCCATTCTCGGCCCCTATTCATCTACCATTGGAGTGCATGCAAAAGCGACTTCAAGCATGACGAAGTCGACTTTTACCAATAAGTCCACACTTGGCATATGAATTTCATTCTACATGTTGACACCTAAATTTTGGCAATCCGATCATTTATATATTGTATAGAAAATTAGGAGTTAATAAAATATTAATTGCATAGCATATAAATTTAGATGCATTTATTTTTAATTTGCGTGTTTTGGACCGGTGGTGGATAGGTTCGAATTAATGTTTCTGAGCTCTAGTTCGGGTGGACTAGGCCCACAAAAAATGAGCAAATTAGCCCAAGCTCGTTGTTTTTTTAATTAATTATCCTCTGAAAAATTGAGATTTGATGCGATATTACGGTAAATTTTTGAAATTTAAGAAAATCGCATTGCAATATTATCTTCAGACGATAAAATCAATCGAGGATATTCGGGAGATAAGGAGAATAAAAAAAAAATTGTGACGAGGAGGTTATAGGCAATCTTTTCGTCAGATGAATATTTCATAAAAAGATTACATTTTGTTTTGGCCTATAAAAGTGTGTACTTAGGGTTTTAATAGAGGGGCTTTTTCGTTTTCTCTGAAATCGAAAGGAAAAGAACACAAAATTCAAAAGTGAAAGGAGAGAGAGGAAAAGAGAGAGGGGAGCCATGCGTGGAGTTCTCGAAAGGAGTGAAACACAGAAGGAGAAGAAAAGGGGGAAAAGTGAAAAAGAAAGCAAGAGGGGTAAAGGTGATTGGATATTTACTGTTCATCACCTTCTACCTCTGCCATTCCCGCCTCTACCTTCCTCCTGCCGGCTCCGATTCCGCTCCGTCCAGCTACGACGGCCGGCTCCGCTTCTGCTTCATGCCCACGCGCTGATCTGCGAGTCGCCGGTGATCCGCGCCCAACACCACCCCTGCTCAGCCCGCGCTGACCCGCGATTCCGACGGCCCGCTGCCGCCCTAGCCTCCTGCGCCGGTTACCGCAGCCCCTGTGATCAGCCCCAATTGCGATTCTGACGCCCAAAGAGCACCGTGCCACCGCACCAACCGGTTCCGCCGCCTGCCGTCTCTTTGCCCAACGCCTGCTGAAGCCGCGACGACCCCGACGCCCGCGGCTGCTCCGTCCGCAACCGCCCGGTGCTCGTCCGTTTCGCCTTGCCGATTCTCCGCCTCCACTGTTGCTGCCCCGATCTCATCGCTCGGCTGCCCCGACGCCGGCAGATCTGAACCTGCCTTCCATCGCGACACCCGCAGTCGGAGTCTTCCGCCCGCAACGCCCTTTGCCGGAGACCGAAGGCCGGTAGCTTCGATTGCGACGCCCCTGTTGTCCTTGCTACCCGGGTGCTGCCCTTTTCTGCTGGTCTGCCCTCGCCGGAGTTCCCTTGCCGGACCGACGACTTGCTGCCCTTGGAGATCCACGAGCAGGCCGTGCTTGGGAAGGGAAAAAGCGAAAAAAAAAGAAAAAAAATCCAATTAGGTGGTTCAGTTTTATTATTATTATTATTATTTTCATTTATTTATTTTGTTTTATTTGATAGCATTCTTTAATCCATTTAAATTGTAACATTGGATATCGATATTTATTTCAAAAATCTTGTAGGCACTATCCATAGGGGTTTTGCCCAAAATTAATGTAATTATTAATTTGATTCGACGTCGGATCAATTTTTTAATTATATTAATTTTTAGGGTTTATTGATAGTATTTTAATTATTGAATCAATATAATTATTAATTTGATCTCGTAAGATTTCGGATCAGATTTTTAATTATTTTAAACTTTATGTTGTGATGTTTAGGGTTAAAATAACCATTAATTTAATCCGTGAAACAATGGATTATTTTTCAGTTATTTTAATTCTCATTTGATGAATATCTTCATTGTGTAGATATAGTTACTTATCTTGAAAAAACACTAAAAAATCAAAAATCAAAAAAATCAAAATCTTGCATCAGCATGTAGTAGGTTTAGTAAATTAGACATGTAGGTTTAGCAAATTAGAATTTTCTTTAGGATTACATTTCTAGGGTTACATTTTTGGAAATAGGTTAGGGTTAGACCTAAATAATAATTTTTTTTAAATAGGGTCTAAAATAATGTTGGCACATTTTAATTATCCCATTTTTCTTTAAAAAATAGTTTTCTAAGATAGAATAGGGTTTAAGTCAAATTAATTCATGGAATAAATTAGAAAATGATTCCTTTTTAGATAATTTAATTAGGGTTTTTATTAATTTCGAATTTCAATAAAAAAAATGCAAAAATGTTAGGTGCATAGTTTGCATAATAGGTTCATTAGAATTTATTTGTTAGCAAAATTAGGTCATGTAGTTAAGATGCATGTTTCAATTTTGAAATAAAAGAAAACCCAAAAAAATTGTTTGCTTTATGTGATCACGCAAGTGATTTAGCTTAAAACAAATCTAAGTTGCTTTCAAAAAAAATTTTGAAAATTAAAAAAAATGGTACCGAAATAGCATTACCAAGTCCCTGTACATTTAGTCTTTGGTTCTTACTTTGGTTCGTAAGAGTAAAATGATTCGGGATTTACTTGTCTATGTATCCTTCCATTTGACATCACCTCGACGGTTATTTTACTAGTGTCTAATCGACCTGCCATAAACTGATTAGTGGCGACTGATATGAGCTGGTAGAGCTCGAGCTAAGTTTAAAAACTTGATAGTCCATTAGCCTAACACTCGAAATTTTTTAGTTCGCGACACTCCACGAGTAAGTATCTTACTCCATTTATAATATGTGTCGTTTTCAATAACGAATATTGAATAAATTATACGTATACCAAGTGTGGACTTAATCGGTGAAATTCGAACTGCTCATGTTTGAAGACAGTTTTGCATGCAATCCAAAGGCGGATCGACAGGGGCCAAGAATGGATCTGGGACATTTGAAAATCGTGGTCTTATTGTCATGTCGATGGGCCTCCAATGATTGGTTTCATGTGTGTTTCTTGGACCAGGCTTCCCGAGAACAAGCACTTGGATACAGAGTATATACATTTGTTACCTCACATGGAGGGATCTCCTCACTTCTGGCTTGTGGATGAGCTGTGGCCATGCGCTCATTGATCTCGGACATTGGGGTTCTATTCATAAGAAGTAGCACATTTAAAGTAAAGAGTTGGGGACGATCATGACTATTTTTTAAAATAATTTTTTGATTTTTTTCAATCCAAGTCACTTAGCAATCTTTGGTGCCTTTAGTAAATTATTTTGAGAAAATTTGTCCAAAAATTTCTAAGTTTATTACAATTTTGCTAATTCAGTTATAAACTTTTCATTATGACATTTCTTTTTTTTTGCTGAAAATCGTGTCAATTGAGTCTTAAGCCTTTCAATTGAGTCCATTTGATTAATTTTGGTCAAAAATCATTGACGTTGACACTAGCTATCCAATGTGGTGCGGTTAGTGGACATGGACAATTTTTTTTTTTTTCATTTTCTTTCTTTCTTTTTATTTCTTCCCTTTTTCCTCTAGTATGTCGCTAGGCCTCGGTAACTAGCAGAGGCAACTAGTCTCGGAGGTCGCCCCCACCGGCCACTAAGAAGGGCAAAACTCGCCAAATCCAAGGAGACAAACATTGCTAGATTTGGCGAGTTCAAGCCTGGCTAGCAATAGGCTAGGCTTGCCTGAGGTCAACCAAATTGACCTTGCCCATTGACAACAATTACCTAGGCTCAATGACCGACTAGAGAAATAAGGGAAGAAAACATGAAAAAAAAAAAAAAAAAACGTAAAATATATATATCATTAAAAATGATCTACATTAACACCCGTTCGCCCTTATAATAACCGACATTCATGTCAACGAATTTCAATCAAAATTAACCGGATAAACTTAATTGGCAAAATGTAAAAAAGTTTATGACTCAATTAACAAAATTAAAAGGTTTATAGCTTTTTGGATAATTTTTCCAATTATATTGTATAAAAATCATTTACCGATCCACTCCACACTGAATGACATAGCATATTATCATCTTTTTTAGTTATTTGAAACAGGACATAATGATTTGAAAATACATTAAGTATTACAAGTTTTTTGATCATTTTAGATAATACGGTGCAAAACTGAGCTATACCTTATCTATTGTGATTACTTAACATATAATGAATTGGATTTTCCGAGCTATGTCACCGTAGTAGTTTCATAAACTTTTTCGAATAGTTAATCTAATTAAAATCGGGACATTTTAGGGCTATGAACTTTTTCAAGTATTAAACAGAAAAAGATAACCGTGTCAGCTCGGTGACGAAGCTTCACCTCAATTCGTCTCGATCCTAATCAGATTTAACTATTTTCGCTCTGGGCTTGGGCTTGGGCTTGGGCTTGGGCTTGGCTGCTGAACTTCGCGCTTGTCCGAGCATGCACAGTGCTCCTCCTAGAAATATCAGAAAATGAGAGTTTCGTTGTTTAATATTTCTAGGGAGGGTTCCGACAGAATATTAGAAAACTGCGTGTTTCGTTGTTTAATATTTCCGGGGAGGAATCTTGGAACCTTCCCCAAATATATTAAACAACAAAACACTTGTTTTCTCTCCCAGAAAATATTAGAAAACGAAAGTAGGAATACCTCCATATATATACTCTGCAACCAAGTGACTGTTGTACTTTGTCATCCACCAAAACTGTCGCGGAGTTCGTTGAGGTCTACCTTTTGCACAGCATTGCCGATCATCCAATGACACTTGACAGGTATGTAATTCATTAATTTGCGCTCTAAAAACTTTGCTTAAGTAGCTAGCTTTCTTTTCTTTTGAATCTATTTTTCTTCCAATTAATTCATTTCTAATTTGATATAGAGATCACAAATAATTATAACAGTAGTAACAATAGGAAAGATCTGACTTAACCAAGAGACTCTATATTGTGTTTATATCATTGAAGCTATTCGTCATTATGTATTTCAATTCACAGTAAATCAAGGTGTTGAGAAGCGTGATTAGATGATTTTACATCATTTGCAAAATCATCTATCTCATAACACTAATCAAAGTGACTAAACCCAAAAGTCTGAATCCACCTATCATTTTTCTTAATTCCTATCACACGTACTTAAGAGCAATGACTCTTGCGAAGTGGATCAAATTAGAGGGAATAAAAAGAATTGACTAAAACAGGTATTAAATGCAAAAAAAAAAAAAAAGGACGGAACAAAATTTGTCATTTCTTAGACCACAAAAACCGGAAGAAACATGGATGCTTTGTGTACGTTTTGTCCACGTCTTCAATGCTTCGTGGAACTTTCCATATCATGAAAAATGATATAAAAGCTTGGAAACCCAACTCATCAGATGCCAAAAGTGGTCGGGTCGGTTTCTAACCGTGGTTGGGTCTAAGAAATCTACCACCTCCACCTCCTACTGCGGTTAAGATATTGCGGGGGGCGAGTGATTGGGTCATCGGGGGCGAGCACGGTGTTTGTGGGGTGAGAGGACACGTGGAGGGCCGGGATGGGCGGCAGGTGAAGAGAGGGGGGTGACGGGCGAGTGAGATTGGGGGGGAGTCCGTGGATAATAAGACAGAACGAAAATCGTTCAAGCGAGTTCAAGCGAGCGGAGGAGCTCCTGGGTCAACTGCAAAGTCTCTTCCCACCCTTCGAATCCTCCTCGTTCTCTGCTCGTGCTTCCCTTCTCCACAGCCATGCCGAATCAATCAGCAGCTTTGGAAAGGCACGTAATTCACTCATCTTCAAATCTATGCTAAAGCGGCCAATTTCTTTTCTCTCAAATCTATTTTCTCATCCAATCAATTTCTTCCCAATTTAACATAAAGCAACGAGCAACTATAATATGAACAACAACATGAGAGTTTTGACTTGTATATATATCAGTACTTGTACATTGTTTTTGGAATTCTCAGCTTCGAGTTTCTTTTCTTGATAAGCTTGTCTTTGATTATGTGACTAATCGTCAATATGTGCTTACTAGTGTTTACTTTGGCATGGTTCAAGTTACTCACGCAAACACAAAGTTTTGACCATTTACAATTACGATAAGTTGTTCAACCACTCAAGGATGTGCTGTTTTCCCAAGCTTGGCTACCACGCTTAATGACAGCCTAACACACTCGTTCATTTTGCAAGTAGATGCACTAGTTTAGTGTGCTGGGTGATGGCAAATTTCATGTAGGCTATGCTAGTTAATCTTCGTTAATGATTGGTCCCTCTAATCCATGGATCAATTCTATAAAAAGAATATATAGTATTGTGCGGGATAGTATAGAGCCGTCTTCAGATATAGTAAGCGTTCAAATATTCAAACTTTTCGTTGCGAATTGTGTCGTAGACGAACTTGGGGGAGTGACACAGATTGTATCAGTCAACGATGGAGGACCAATCGTTGAAGCCGGCTCATTGGAGGCCCACCAACACGACAACAAGACGACAATCTTCATGTGGCCCAAATCCAATCTCGGCCCCTATCAATACAATAGGGGCTTGCATGCAAAACTGTCTTAAAGTATGACAAGTCCAATTTCACCAATAACTCCAACCTTGACATCATGTATAATTTATTCAACGCTCGTTATTGGCAGTAGAAAACATTGTAAATAAAGTAAACTTATTCGGGGAGAATTAAGTTGTGGCGACCAACGATTCGCTTCTGAGATTTATGGACTTAAATAGGTTACTAGGGGTTTGTAGATTGGACCATATTTTGCTCCATTTTTTATTAGAGAAAACTTTATCAACCCAGCCTTTCGGTTAATAGCTTGCAAGTACTCATGAACACTACTAGCAAGTTGTGAGATTTGATGGGATCACTGTTAATTATTCTAAAAGCTTAAATCGTTAAATGAAAACATGGTTTTAACATTTAATTATTTTAAGACTCCTCCTCACAAATAGGCTAGACTTTAGCCTAAGTCTAGAGAGATGTAATTGATAAGAAAAATAAGGGCTTGAAAAGATTTGAATTCAATATCTCATACTTCACTACCATGTTGAGCTTTGTAGTTAAAGAGAGAAGAGAGTATTTTGTAAATTACTAGAATAAAAGAACAAGACCCCTATGCATAGGGAGAGAAAGCAATTAGACTCCATTACAGTTAAGATAAAAAACAATCAACCTAATCCTAAATTATAATACTAAATATATCTCTAACACATGTAATTTGAATTGTGTATGAAGTTTCTTCTAATTCTGGATGGACAAAGGAAAACACAACCCTTATTGTATTAGCAATAGCATAGCTATTTTGGACACATGAATTTTTTGTATTTGTTGTCTAAATAGCTTTGTAAAAATGGAAAATATTAATACATGTTCCTAGAACATTAATGCAATTGTGATAATTGTACTTTGTCCATGTAAATTCATTTTTTATGTTCAATTTTAGGGATACTTTTGTATTTAGATCTGTAATTTATGTAGCTTGGCAATTGAGTCCTCCAATTTTCATTTTCTACAATCGAGTATTTTGATTAACGTAATTTTTACAATCAAGTGATTTTGTCATTAATAAATTTAAGAACTTTGGATGCGGCACTCAGACACCGACGTAGCATATATATTTTTTTTTTTTGCTAAAAAAAAATTAAAAGAAAAGGCTTATATATATATGTAAGAAATATATTGACTAGAAACCAGAAAGCTATATAGAGCTATACAGCGAGAACTCGGACCCAAAAACTTGCACTCACAAAGACAAAAGTCAGAGCGAGTGGAAGGGGGCCAAGGTAAAAGGAAACAAGCCAAGCGGCGAAATGAGAGGGTCAAACAGCAGCCAAAGAGAACCAGCTAGCCTTCCCTGAAGCCTAGAGAGGGAACAACAAAACAAAAGAGAAACCCAAAAGCCCGCTCTAGGACAAGAAGGTAAGAAAGTGATGGTTGCCATAGTGAGGAGCGAAGACCTCCATTCCAGGCTTCCAATGCAACATCTAGGAATTTGAAAGAACCTCCGAACAATAAAGGTTGGAGGAGAAACCCCCTACACAAAAGCCGGATGTCCAAAGTAGAAGATTAGTCCACTAAAATGAAAAGGTTTAAATATTCATTGTTGTTCATTAACATATTTGAAAAATTGATGGGAAAAAGAAAAGGAAAAAGAGAGATGGATACAAAAGGGCCAATTCGATAAAATTGAAAATTAAATGCTGACAATTTAGGTACTAAATTATAAGTGATGATAATTTTACGAGTTGAAAGTGTAATTTAAAAGTTGTTCGATGATGATAGGAAATTGACAACTGAATATTATTAATCTCTCACCAAATATAAAGAAAAGACCATTATCTGTAGATGTTCCAAAATATATGGCAAATATACCATCAAATATTTTTCTGTTGAGCAAATTGGGCGACGTCTCCTTTATTTACTAGATTAAGTGGATTATTGACTTAATTGAATTATTCAAGTAAAAGCTGTTTAGGGTTGTCAAACCAGTTTAATCTCATTAAATTTTCTATTTTAATTGGGTTATCAGGCAGGCTCATAAAAGGAGAAAGAGTTAGAGGAGGGCATAGATAAACCGTTCGTGCTCACCAATGAGAGTGGTGGACCCTCGCTCGGAATGTCCTGGGTCCTCCCTACTCCGTAGGGCAACCAACCCTACCTTTATTGATGATATTCCAAATTATGTGCTAAAGTTTAAATACTGAGCTTTAAGTGATGATATTCTTAAATGCTAAAATGAATTTAAAAGTTGTTTGATTATACTTAAATTGATAGTTGAACATTATTGATCTCTAACCAAACTTAGAGAAAAGACTATTTTTTTTTTAGGTCTTCCAACATATCTGATAAGATTCTAATTACTATAAATTACTTTTCTATGAAAAAAATCAGTTGACACCTCCTTTGCTTACTAAAGAGGATTATCGACTTAATTTAATCATGTAAGTCAATTCTGTTTAAGGTCCCCAAACAAGCTTAATCTCAGTAAGTCCATTTTCAAAACTTAATTGGATTATCAAATAGGCCCAAAGAGGGAGGAGAGGAAGGGGAGGGCGGAAATGAATTGTCGTAAATGGAAGTGGCAAACCCTCACCAGGGGTGCACCTGGCTCTCCCTAGGGCAAACAGCCCTAGCTAGAGACATGCTTCACGATGAGGGTTGCCATCTCTTACGGACTATGAAGAGTGTTCGTCCACCCTTATAGTGTCTCGCCTTCACGTTCTTTGTAAAATAGCTAAAGAAATGTTCTAAATTTTATAAATAATCAATTTACTCGTTCTTGATTGTTTTGCCTTCTCTATATCATTTATCTTGATTGTTGGCCATCTTGCAGGTGACAATCTATACCATCCTTATGAGGCTTATTATTATGGAGACATCGAACACATCAAATTTTAAGACATTTATATTCTTTAGAAAGTCCTTAGAGCGTTTTCTATGGACATCTAACCTTAATTAATTCCCGCTATGGCTTGGCGAGTCAATTTGGATAACAAGGAAAAGTCCATTTCTTTTATTTATCAATTGTGAGTTTGACGATGAAGCATGAGCCTATACCTAATCATCTTATCCAGTTACTCCCTTTCTCGCATCATGACATTGAAAATTACTCCTTGATATTTATTTGTTTTTGAGTAAAAAATAAATCTTGTATTGATATCACTAAAAGCTTCTATTGAGTGATTCCAGGAAATTATTCGTTTTCAATTAAGTAGCCTTTTTAGAGAAGCCAAGCAGTTGAATGGAAAGTATTTGTTGTTAAGTTGCATATACAACTTGTTACTATTGTTGTACATTTGCACTAAATATATATATGGTTCCATGAAAATTCTGATGTATTTAAAATTGACAAGAAAACATGTATTTGAAATGGTTTGAACAGTTTGTCTTATAATGCGATTATAGCTGCCATAATTTTCTTGTCAACAGCTAATTATTTCATATAATCAAGGCAAAAATAATATTTCACAGGGCCTTCTGTTTTGAATTTGCATGATAATAATGGAGGTTCATAAATTCCAATCTACTGAGTTTTATTATTATTATTATTTTATATATGTATGTATGTATGTATGTATGTATGTATGTATGTATTGGAAAACATCCATCAAGAAGTTGTGTAGTGATGACATGAGAAATAAATAAAAATTAGTCCATTAGATTCACCAAATAAAATGAAAGTTGAACAGTTAAAATCTAGGGACTATAACATAATGACATATATTTAAATATTGATGAAACCAAACGCATTCATTGAAACTAGTAGATGATTTCTTTCACTCTTACTTGTACTTAAGTATTTTATTATAGTGTTAATACCTCAAAAAACCCTAAAATAGTATACTTTTGACAAATTTATCCCTAATTAATTTTTTGACCATAAAAAACCCAAAACTGGTACACATTTGATAAATTTATTTCAAACTAGTACTCTTGTGATAAATTTACTCTCTATTTTTTTTGTTAAAGTTTATTGTCAAATTGCTAAGTTAGATAACACATGACAGTTGACTAGTGTACCGATTTTGGATTTTATTCTCCGTTTGTCACATTTATATTAGTTTTGTGATTTTTGTTAGTATTAATCCAATTTAATGGATGGTGTATTTGTTACAAATGTAATAATTTGGGGATTTTGATAATAAAAAAAATTAGTTTGAAATAAATTTATCACAAGTGTATTAATTTTGGGTTTTTGTGGCTATTTGGGATAAATTTGTCACATATATAGCTATTTAAGTTTTTCGAGATAAAAAATAGTTTTGGATAAATTTGCCACATGTGTACTAGTTTGGAATTTTTCATAATATTAGCCTTTTATTATAATGCTTTCCTAGTACAAAACAAGAAAACATAAAAATATTCAGCTTATTAACACAATAACTAGTTGGTTATCTACCAAATAAACTACTTTTTTGAAAAAAAGGGGGGGACACCTATTTCATCCCAAATGGCCAAAAAATAAAACGGAAAAAAAGAAGAAGAAAAATTCAAACAAAAGATGAAAAAAAAAATTTAAGAAATAAACTCAATTAAGAATGGGCTTCTCATTTTTCCACTAGAATTTCCAAGCACATTCATTAATGAAGTGAATGTGAGCTCCCACTAGAAGCTTCTCTTGATGGGAGCAGAGGGGAAAAGCGAGAAAAAGAGGGAGACCTTGAAAAGGTAGTGCTAAGATTGTAAAGAGTAGTGCTTTGTAAAAACACTTGTTTACCATTCTTCAGGAGGACCCTCCACATTTGATATCAATGGTAAAGGGGTGCTTAGGAAAAGATTGTAAAAAGTCCACGTTGTGTTGAAATAATTAAATACTAAATCATGTCCAGCTTAAATTTTCAGAGCAGGTTGGCAATAATACTATCAAAATCTCACATGATATCAAAGCTGCAGATACTGAGTTCAAATCTTAAAAGTCCCATTTGCCTCTCCAATTAAATATGTTCACACTTAATACAAGGCAAAGAGACATCACAATCTTTTTTCGGTAAACCCATCGATGGTGCTTGGGAAAAGATTGTAAAGAGGGAATAAGATTACAAGTCCCATTTGTCTTCACAATTAAATATGTTCAAGTTTAGTACTAGGCAAAAGGGCATAACAATCTTTTTTTGGTATACCCATCGATAGTGCTTGGGAAAAGGTTGTAAAGAAGGTCCTCTTTACAACCTTTTCCCAAGCACCATCGACCATTGTTCCCTCTTTACAATCTTTTCCCAAACAAGATTGTGAAGACATCGCCATCGATGTCGGAGATCCAAACTCGGGAGCACCCTCTTTACAATCTTTTCCCAACCACCATCGATGGCCCAAGCACCATTGATGGGTATATTGGGAAAAGATTGTGAAAACATCGCCATCAATGTTATATGTTGAGGGTGCCACTGGAGATCCAAAAGCACCCCTTTACAATCAATGGTCCTCCTAGAGAATTGTAAACACGTTTTGTTTTTTTGTTTTTTTTTTTTTTACTACAAAGCACTGCTCTTTACAATCTTTTCCCAAGCAGTCTTTTCCAATCCATGTTGTAGGCGGAGAGGGTCCTACTGGAGAATCGGCATTGAATGGAGTACTGCAGAATCGGTGGAGGGGGTGGATCCATGAAATTCCCCGACTACAAGTAAATGAACAGTGGGAAATGGAGCACCACATCTCCTTCTTTGAAAGCTTATCCATGAAATTCCCCTTATAAAAAACAGACTTCGATAGACATGAAGCCCAACAAAATTTGCATTCGCTTCGAACTCTTTGCCTCTCTCTGAGGTGAAACAAACATCAGCACTTTTTGCTTGAAAGCTAGCGCAGATCAATGTCTAACGTCAACTCTATTTCAACTGAAGCTCAAAGGTCAGTTTTTTTATTCAAATAGTCAAGATTTACATAGATTAGTACTCTCCATTGCTTGTATATGCTTATGTCGTTCCTTAGGAACTGTATCCTCCTTTGGGTCATGAGTACTTAGTGTACTTGGCTTCCTGTGTTGCTTGGAATTTTTATTTGTACAACTTTTGAAAAACCCATCCATATTGTCAAAAGTAACAACTTGCCCCAATTAATCCTTCTTTATCTTCCTAGCACAAGCTGGTATTATTTACTTGCACTGTAAATTAATGATTTCAGATTTTGTTGTTCTTTTTGATAGACTCGAAGAACAAGAAGATGCCATAATTGAAAAATCGAAAGATTTCTTGATATCCTCACTTAAATGGTCGTTTGCTCTTTTTGGAGCTAAGGATGTACTTTTAAACAAGCAAGCAACCTTCACCACGATAGCTGTAGTTCTCATCGTGCTCTTTGGCATCACTTCGCGAACAACACGAAGCAATCATGGAAAGACATTCCTCAATCTTGCGTTTCTCATACTAGGATGTCTCGTCATTGGAGTAGTAATTGACTTGATCATATTGAATTCTCACATCAAGTGGGGTATATATGGTATCTTCCTTATTATGGTAGCTACAAATCCCAATTACCAACAAAATTACCTAGAGATGAAATGGATCTTCAAGTCGATGTGTGGAGAAATTTCTTTGAGACTCAAAAAATTGTTTATTCAATCACAAAGGATTATCAAAGAACTTTTGAAAATTAATGCTGCAGACCGAGAAGAATCATCTGTGAATAACAATGTTGTGACTCTAGCCATTGGTGGTGACGGAAGTGGAGTCGGGGAGGATATTGTCTAGTTGATCTCACGATGGAATTTGACACACTATATCTCTCTTTTTCCCTTTGTATCATAAGATGTTTGCACGATATGTGAGATGGATGTACTAGGTTTTCCCTTTGTATTATGTGCTAGTACGACTATGCAAAGTGTGGTTAAATTATAATAGTTCTTCATTGATACAATTAATGTTTGGTACTTTGCATATTTGCTCCATCTTCATGAAATTTTTATTATAACTTTTTCTTTCATAGCAACTTTTACATAAATGCTGCATTTTAGGTTGTGATTTTGATTTTGAAAGGTCACATGTCTGGATTTGAAGCAGTACTTCATCTATAAGTGGAAAATCCACTTTGATGACCCTAAAGTCAAAGATACATAGGAATTAAATGTAAAATGCTACATAAAACAGCCACAGATGCACATGCACACCTCATCGTGTAATAGATTCCCCCCTTCTGTACGAGCTATCGGTCGGATGATCAATCAAAAGAAGCTGCTATTTGACAAAAAGAAGGAGAATGGTCGGAGTTGTGCGTGTAATCGGTAAACGAGATCGGACTGTGCTCAAGGACAAAGAGCTGACGTTTTCATTGACTTGACTCGCTACGGTCTTTCTTCGTCTTAAGAAGTCAATCTGCCCGATTCCAACACATGTTGGTCTAATACAGTCATAGTATTACAGTATGCATTATTTTAAATTGCTTTATTCATAAAAGATTAAATGCTAAATTTAAACATGCAGGTTCTCTAGCGATTTGTTTACACTATTACAATATATATTATGGCAACATATAAAACCTTTCTAGTAATTCATTAATTTGTTGCATTTTGATGGTAAAATTGCTTTTGCAAGTTTCAACTTTAATAAATTTAAGTTGGCACCACTTTTTCGTTTATCATGAAACCTAGTGTTTAACCCTCAAAAATTTGGATAAGTGTTTGGAAGTTCTAAAATTTGTCACGAATGTGTAATTGAATCTTAAAAACTGGTATTTTGCATAATTTTTTATTCAAGCGATGTTGTCATTATTTGGCAGAAAAAAACGATTTTGTCATTATTTAGCAGAAAAAAGTGATTCTGTATTCAAGAACTTTGGTCTGCCGTGCGACTAATATATATTGGCCCATCAGCAGACACATTAAAAAAATTTAGAGAGAGAGAGAGAGAGAGAGAGAGAGAGAGATCCTTATATTCTCCTGAAAAATTCGAAGTGCCTAAAGTATGGAACCTGCCTTTGAATCGCCTATCCCCAGTTAGCTGGATTTGGGTAATTTTAGTGTTTGATGCTGGACAATTGAGATTTTGATCTCTCTCTCTCCCTCACGGCACTGGTCGCCAGGCCTTCCACAGTCGACCGATGCACTCTCCTCATCACTCTCTTTCCCTCTATTGTTTCTGTAAAGCTATCCGAAGGAGGAGTCTGAAAGTTTTGAACGGCCGTGTTAGGCTATCACGGAGCCAGGTGGCCCAACAATAAAGGAATTCAATATCACGAATTCTAGTCATTTGTAAATAATCATCTGCCCAACTTATGCCTCACGTACTTTCCATCTCGTATGGAGCGATTTCCTCACTTTTGATTCATTGGTGAAGCTGCTTGGACATTGGGATTCCAAGTGCACGAAAAAGCACATCCTAAACAAAGAGTCAAAAGACTCTATCATGACTATTTTTTAATTATTATTTGGTTTTTTAGTCCAAGTCGTCACTTAGTGATCTTTGATGCCTCTAGTAGGTTATGTTGTCAATCCACTCTATATTGAATGAAACGTCGTGTTATCTCGAGGTGGTCAATTCCAGGATGAGTTGATTTTTGGTTTTCCAGTTTGTGAAATTAGGAACTTGGTTCTCGGTCTGGTTTTCAAGTGAGTTTAGGAACCAAACATATTTCTTTTGTTTTTTTTCTATTCCCTAAGAGGCATGAACATGATTGAAATCGAGAGAAGTGAGAGGCATCGAGCCGCGTGATTGAAACTAAGAGAAATGAGAGTGAGAGGCATGAGCAACAAGTGTGACTCAGTTCGAGACTTGGAACGAGAAAATAATATAAATTAATGTTTTGGAAATTTGCAATAATTAGAATTAATCAATCCCATCCAAGTGAGTGGGTGGGCATACACTTGCATCTAAGAATCAAACCGATATTCAACGGTCCAAATTTTTTAGGAATCGAGAAATACCCAAAATCGGCTGAATCGGTTCAATTCTTTTGCTTATACCTAATATTATCATCTTCTTCTTCTTTTTTGGCTATTTGAAACATGATAGTAATGATTTCATAAAACCGAAGTATTAAAAGTTTTTCGACCATTTTAGATAATACGTTGTAGAGCCGTAATAAATGGTTAATACCACAAATAAAATTCCAAACTATGACTACCGTGACACAAATATCTAAACTTTTTTTGTGTCGCTAATAATCTTAAACTTGCTGATGGTGACACAAATACCCAAAATTATTTTTTTTTGTCATAAAAAGTCCCGAACGTATACTAATATGACAAATATATATCTGATATTGAGGATATATATATTTGTGTTTTTTCGTGACACAAAAAAGTTAGGAGTATTTATTTCACTGTTGTATATACCCTATAATAACTTGGGTTTTCTAAGCCGCATCACTATAGTAGTTGAGTAAACCTTTTTCGAGAATTAGAAAGAGACTATCTTGTCAGCTTGGTCAAAATATTAGAATCGTAGGGTCTGGCCATATTAACGCCGTAAACTTTTTTGAAGTATTAAATGAGAAGATAATCATGTCGTTCCGGTTAGGAAGCTTCACATGAGCTTGTCTCGATTCGACTATTTCGCTCTTGGCTTGGTTTGCCGGATTTCGCACTTGGCTTGGCCGTTGTGAGACACTCAGGAACACAAAAAAATGAAAGAAGGAAGACCTCTATATATACTCTGCAACCAAATGCTTGTTCCACTTCGTCTTTCACAAAAACATTCACGGAGTTCGTTGAGCTCCACCTTCTCCATAGCATGGTCGATCATACAATGACACTCAAGAAGTATGAAATTCATTCGTATGAATATGCTCAAAGAACTCTGTTTAAGTAGCTAGATTTTTTTTTCCCCTTTTGAACCTGGTTTTCTTTCAATTAATTCCCTTCTCCTCATACAGTACGCAAATGATAAACAATCACAATAGCAGTAACAACAAGAAATGTTTGACTTAACAAAGAGATTTTATATTATATTTATCTCATTTAAACTGTCTACCATTGCGCATTTCAATTCACAACAAACTGAGGCATTAAGTCATGTGGCTCTAAAGATTTACATCATTTGCGAAGCCTTCTATTTTATAGCACAGATCGAAGTGACTTGAGCCAAGAGCCCAAACCCAATATGCTAGTATTTGTACATAGTTTTTGCGGTTATCTACTCTGAGTTGCTTCTTTAGACGAGTTTGTCACTGGTTATATGGCTGGTCGTCAATATGTGTTTTCTATTTTTTACTTTGGCATCATTTGGTCTACTGGCACGAAGTTCGATTAGTTTAAAGAGATTATTTAGCCGTTCGACGATATGTCGTTTTCGAAATTCAGTTTGATTTTTGAAGTTACTGCAATCATACTATTCTTGTATATCATCTTGTTGCATGTCATTTTTCATAAATGCTTATGATTTATGGACTAGAGAATGTTATCATATGCATGTCCTGTATTTGGTGAACCTTACCTGATTGCCATGTTATATAAACGATTATTCAATATTCTTTTTGGCCAAATTGTTTTTTTTTTCTGTTTTCTTTTGGGAATTGTCTATGAGTTTTCCAGAGATTAATTCCTATAACTCATACTCAAGAGAAATGGATCTTGCGAAATGGATCAAATTAGAGTGACCAACAAGTTGATCCGTCTGCCAACCAATAAAAAAGGATGGAACAAAATTTGTCATCTCTTAGAACACAAAAAGCGGAAAAAACATGAATCCTTTTTGTACGTTTTGTCCACATCTTCAACATCCCATGGAACTTTTCATATAATGAAAAAGGATTCCTTAGTGGTAATCTAGCTTGGAAAGCCCAACTCATCGGATTCATGTCTGAAATGACCTTAAAACTTTTAATACGTCCAGTCTTTTTAGTGGGTCAATAAATTATTGTTTTTACCACATAACCTACTGTGGACACCAAAGATCAACTAGTGATGACTTAGACTAAACAAAAGCAAAAAGTAATTGAGAAATGATCACGATATGCTTTCCGACTCTTTGCTCCTAGTGTGGTATGTCGTCCACTTGGAGCCCCAATATCCGAGATCAATTCACCCATTCCTGTAGCTCTAAAAACAAGTCAGAAGCAAAGAAATCTCTCCATACGAGGCAACAAATGCCTAAGGTACAAATTGGGCAAAGATTCATTTACAAGGTGGCTCGAACTCGTAATATCCTCGTAATATCGTGAAACGCAATGAAATTCCTTCGTCGCTGGCTACCGCACTCCATGATCGCCTAAAATACTTGTTCAAGTTTGCGTGGAGTTACACCAGTCAAGCGACATCGGTTATGGTGAATTTCATGTGGACTATGATAATTAATCTTTGATAATGATTGATTGGTCCCTCTAATCCTCAGGCAGGTCAAACCTATATAAAAAAAAAAAATTGTAGTACGAGGGGCAAAAGCTTAACAAAAAGATAGTATTTTATTGTGTGGGTTATTGTAACAATTTTTAAATACTAGAGTGAATATATTGGTTAATATCATCATAGATCTTAAATTTATCCGCTCATATCACATGTACCCAAAATTAATTTTTTTCTAGGAAAAAAATCTCAAAGTAGTACTCCCACACTATATTTCCATAAACTAATTTTCACTTCACAAAAAATTTTAAGCTAGTACATATGTATTACATTGCATTTATCCAAAAACTAATTTTTGTGCTATAAAAGTTCAAGAATTTTAGCAGATTTTCAAAACGTGAGCGAACTCTTAGGGCAAAATTAGCAAATTAAAGTGGATTTCCCAATCTAAAATTTTGGGGATTACATTTTTTTTTTTTTTGGTGAAATGAAGATTAGTCTGGGCGGACATAGCAGTATGGGATTTTTGGTAATTTCATCTTGAAATTTTTTTACAAGAAAACCTTTAAACTTATTGGGCCGAATAGTGTGTCACTTAGTCCTACACCAAGTCAGTCGGGCTCAACTTTCGGACTCCTCCTTTGGACCTGGCGACCTTTTGCCGTGAGTGGGGAAGAGAGACCAAGCCTCAATTGTACAAATTCCAAACACGACAATGATGAAGCCGTTGCTCACTGGAGGCCCATCAACACGACAACAGGACACGATCTTCATGTGGTCCAAATCCATTCTCAGCCCCTACTGATCCATCATTGAATTGCATGCAAAAGTGTCTTCAAGCGTGACAAAGTTGAATTTCACCAATTAAGTCCACTGTTGGCATATGTATAATTTTTATTCATATCAATACTTGTTATTGGATACGGAAACTATTATAAATAAAGCTATGACTGACGATTTGATCCTGAGATGCGTGGACTTTAAATAGGTTAGGAGTTTACAGATAGGGCCATATTTTCCTCCAATTTTGATTAGAGGAAACTTTCTCCAGTCATTTCATCAGATTTGGTGGACCACTACCAATGATATAAAAATATTAACTATTAGATAAATGAGTATGTTTTCACTTTTAAATATTCCAATATTCTCTCATCTCACAGGTTGGACTTTGGCTTAAGTTTAAGGCGTGAAAATATGTAATTAGAAAGGCAAATAGGGTCTATAATGATTTGAAGAAATTTGTTATAGAAAAGAGAAGAATGTAATATGATGTATATTACTGGAAGAAGATTACAAGACCCCGATATATAGGGAGAGAAAGCAATTACAGTTAATTATGATTTAAGTAAACTACAATTAACCTTATCCCAAATATATGTCTAACATATGTAATTTGAACAGTGCAAGAAGTTCCCTTAAACCATGGACGGAAGGAGTAAGACACAACCCTCATTTTATTAGCACTGGCATTGCTTTTGTCTAGAAATGAATTTTTGGTAATTATTGTTTAAATAGATTTATGAAAATGAAAAGTATTAATACATATTTTTTGAACATTAATGGAATTATTATAATTGTACTTTGTCCAAAAAAGTTCATTTTTTATGTACGATTTTGGGATACTTTTGTATTCAGATCTGTAACATATGTCACTTGGCAATCGAATCCACCAATTTTCATTTTCCGCCATCGAGTATTTTAATTTGCATAATTTCTTTAATCAAGGATTTCTTCAAATGCTGGTTTACAAGGTCGTTATCTCTTATCGAAACTATGGATTTACTTAAGAACATGCAAGCAAACTTCATTGCAATTTCCATAACTCTCATCAATTTCCATAACTATCTTCATGAATAACATGAAACAATCATGGAACGACATTCATGAATTTCTTGTTTTTCATATTAGGACGTTTTGTTTTTGAACAACAATCGACTTGATCTTCCTAAATTGTTACTTAAGTGGATCATGTATGGTATTATAAAAATTAAAAAGTTTAAGAATAAATTGACATCCGTACAATATATTCAAGAATATAATTTTTTACAAAAAGAAAAGAAAGAAAGAAATTAAATTCACATCTTCCTCTACCAGTGTTTTATCGGACATAACTTTGATAGTGAAAAAGAGGGAGTTTTAAATTAATGATAAATTCACATCTTAAAAGCTAATTCAATGATTATGACACATCTTATAGCATCATCAGTAATAATCATATTAGAGTAAAAAAGCCAGAAAAATTAAAGAAATATAAATTCTGACAAGTTCGAGTCAGACATTTAAGCAAGGAGTTGTTGACCTTATAATTATGTAATTATTTTTATCCAAAAGGACGTTCCACACCTTGACCGTTTCTGGAAGTTTAAAACGCCTGGTCCCACAGTATTACAGAAAAGTTGCATCAGTTCTAGTTCTTTAGAGTATTGTGCAATCGTCTTCAAGACTTGAGATTGCAATAATCGGGTAAACACCCGCACTATACATGCATAACCCAATGATGTTAGAGCAAAGATCATACATCTTGGAACAAGGAAAATCCTTTTTTCAATTTTCTCGACACCTAGATGAAAAAAGAATGAGCTCCATCAAACCTTTTAAGATCTTTAATCTTTTTGAAAGAAAAAAAAAGAGAGAGTAATTTTCAGAGTTCCTTTCATTAGAATAAAGATTTCCGGCAAGGAGAAGATGGATATGAAGAAGATTTCCCATTTTTTTAAGCTAATTCACTTATCCAATTCAAGCTTATAGCTCAATTTTCTGACAATTAGACAGCAAATTAACGCTCCAATAAACAAGGAGGACGTTTCCAACGGTTTTTGACAACGTCTGAATTCCTTCGCAGTTCACATTATGTCACTGCCGGTCATCATTTGTCTCTTTTTGATCGATAAAGACGTGGGGCATCCCCCTCCTCTCTCCAGATTCACTTTGAGATTCCTCAATTTCAAGAAAAGAACTCAAGAATCGGGACGTCCCGTTTCTTTTGGGCGGTCGACTGCACAGTTTCTTTCAATGTGTGCCGCTGCAAAACGCGTCTTAGAAAAGTTCCTTTTCCACAATCCCACGTCAAGTAGTTAGATAGATAAATAAAATGCAGACGAGAGATGTTAATTTTCCAAAATTACTTCTTCTTTTTTTTCAGGAGAATGCGAAAAACAGTTTCTTAATGATTTGGCTTTTGATAACCCAACAAGTAGCTAAACTAAATTGCAAATTTGATGCCAACATCCCACTTTAATTAGGAGGATTAGATTAGTTCGACGTAACAGTGTAAGGACCAAATTGAATAAAATCAAAATTTAAGGACCGAATTTGAGAAAGGGAAATTTTTGCTGCTCATGCGGAATAACACCCTCGTTCACAGAAAAAAAATTATTAAATATCTTTCTTTCAATTTATTACTTGTTAAGTAATGTGAATTTCCTTAATTTATTTTAAAAATCGAATCCATCATTCATTAAGCACTATAAGTGGATAAAATTCTCAAATTATCAATAATAAAAAATTTAAGAAAGCAAGAAAGAAAATAAATAAATGGGCCAAGCACCGAAAATCTTCCCCCGGGCCCCCACCAAAAAAAAAAAAAAAAAAACACGACCGAACGTCCAGATCATCATAAGAGGCATATAAAGGGATACAGATAGGGCCATTAAGATAAAATGTCTAAATTTTTATGTTCAAAAGTGGTATTCGGTGCCCTCTTCCATTTAGTATCAGCTTTCAGCAAGTACTTCAAAGAAGGAATATTGGATGTGAATTCCGAATCAAGGTGATGGATGATATCCCTAACTCCCTGCTAAGCTCGGTTGGGCCCTGAGGCAATTGGCGAGGAGACTTGGAAGGGCATATGCCATTATCACCAACATCCACAAAAACACTATCGGGCTAAGGTTTTGTTTCGAGCTAGAGATAGCTCGGTGCATAAAGATATTCGATTAATGTTAAGGCGCATTGGCGAAGCGTTCAATGAAGGAAAAAGGGCTTAGCACTAGAAAATCGATCGAGCGTGGAGCACTTAACTAATATATAGCCGTGGGCTCCAGGAGAAACACCACGAGTGCCCCCACATTCAACAATCCGTATGGTGCTCGTATTTAGGGGTGTTAGAATCGAACCAAAAATGAAACTGAACCGAATTTTAGGCATTTTTTGTTTGTTATAATGAAAACAAAATAACCCTTGTATATTCTGGTTTGGATAGTTTCACCCATTTTCTTAATATTACAATTTACACCATCTCTCTCATTTTCCACTAAATATCTTTTTAATATTTCAAAAAAGAAAACTGAAAAACCAAACTGATCCGATTTCAAACGAATCGAGTATTCATTTCGGGGTATTTGTTTCGGGGTGTGGTTTAGTTCAAAGTTAATACACACCCAAACGGTTCAGTTTTGGTTTCTTGAATGTCCGAACCGACCGAACCAAACCAAATTGTCAACACCCTTGATGCCATAACTTCTCAGTCAATAATTTGAGTCTCATATCTTTTCCATCATTCGCTAATTCACTCATTGAATCCGTTCTCGCCAAAGGAACTATACATATATTTCTTGAGTATAGGCGGTGATTAAAGATGCCGTGGCCGAAGGCACCTCTGGTCGACCCCCTCTTTCAGGGAAATTACTTGGACCGTCATTTTAGGGAAAGAAACTTCAGAACGAAAGACAACGAATACCTCCCCGGCTCCCCTGCACATTGGAGAAAACCGCGACGTCCCGTTCATTTGGCGATCGACCCGTTTCTTTCAATCCGAAAGAGCGGAGAATTTTTAGGAACGAAGGCTATATAAAGCACGCTCAGCTCACCTTCCTCTTCGTCATCTACAAGACTCGAGAGACATAGCTCATCGAGCTCCCCACAGAGCAGAGCTCCAGCATCTGCAGAGTTCGAACAGAGTCGACACTGGAGTCGAGGAGCATGGCAAATCACATGAGCGTGACAATTCAGGACGAAGTCGAAAGGTACTCGATTTACACACGAATACGTCGTCTCGAAAACCGTTGTCACAACCGGAAGTACAGGTCAAGCAAGGTAGTCCGTTCTTGATTGGTTGTTTCGATGCAGGGACGACAATCAGCAGCAGCTGCAGGACCAGCAACAACAGCAACAGGGATGGCTGGACTCAGCCTTGAAGTTCCACGTCGAGTTTGGTTTACTGAAGCTGCTCACGATCGCGCGCTTCCATTCGATATTCGTCATCTGTGAGGTCATCTACCTAATATCATTGATCGAGGTGACCGGATCCGTGAGCCCAAATTGGGTCTACTGGTACTTGTACATTATTTTTGGGACTCTCGGCTTCGAGCTACTTCTCTGGACGAACCTCTCTCTAGTGATGTGGCTGGTTGTCAATTTTTGCTTGTTAGTTTATGCTCTGGCATCATCTGGTCTGCTTGCCCGAGGCTCCAACCGGTTTCTGCAGCTTGTTCAGCCATTCGACGACACGGCATTTTCAGAAATTCAGCTTGATTTTTGAAGCGCCCAGAATCATACTGTATTTGTGTGTATTGATTTGTAGTTGTATGTCCTTTGTACTGCTTCGGATTTAGAGAAAAGACTGAAGAGAATGTAGTCACATACATGTTCTGTAGTTGCTGAAGCTGACCTATGAATACCATTCACCTTACATTTTATTGAATTCCGTTGGCTTTCTTTTGCTCCCCTTTCTTCTACTATTTTCTGGCGATTGAATCCAACTATTCAAGATCCCTATACATCCTGAGTTTTCATATTGGACGAAATTACACCTCAAGTTGACATCACAGACCACTCCAAGTTTGGTGGCCCCTCTATGACTGTCGGACCTCGGCCTGCCCGACAAATTCCGATGGACACAGAGGAGTGGTTGCCTCCAACTCGGATGAGAAACCTCTGCCAGAAGAGGTGGAGTTCAACATAGCATCGAGCTTTGCCATTGGCGGCAAACTGAGGTAATGCGCAGCGGGTGGCCAAGAGGTGGCCTGCAATGGTGGCTAGGTTATGCGCAGCAGGTGGCCGAAAAATGAGAGAGGGGAGGGCGGGGCGGCTCTGTCATTGGATGTGGCGGCAAAGTGGAGTTACGACGAAGAAAGAGGCGGCTTGTGGTGGCGGGACAACATTGACCAAGGCACCTGGTTCCGATGCGTAGAGAAAGATATCCATCGATACTTTGTACAATTTAAGTAGAAAGAAATCCATCCAAACTAAGGAACAGAAGCGACCAGCAGTCGCAAGATTGCACTTGCAGATGCGTAGAGAAATGCTCGACCTCAACAGAGCAACCCCCCACAATCAGCACGTTTATAAGCAAACAGTAAACGGTAGCTATAACAACTGAAACAGGCAAACAAACAACAACAAAAGATCATTTGAATAAGGGTATATTGTATCAGAAACTTTTTTTTTTTTAGCTGGGGCCGAGACTCAAACAGAGACACTCTTCCCTTTAATTAAAAGGGGAGCAGAATTTAAGGCATTGTCATTCTCACATGGGGTACCCTTTCCTAAATTATGCCATAAAAGGGCTCTTGATTTGTAAAGATCCTTCGCCTGTTACACCATCATTCAGAAAGAGTTCCATCATCTTTCCAAGAAGTTGGGTTTGTTTTGTGCGTGGAAACAGGAGCTGCATTTGGTATCTTTTCTAACATCTCTCTGCGGTAAGCAAGTACATTACTCCTATAATCATGGTGGAAGCTAAACATGAAAATTACAATTTTATCAACATAGGAAATTCCGAACAAAAAAAATGAAAATTGAATTAAAAAAAGTCGGGAATTAATCTCCAAAGATCTACTTAATGTGTTATTTCCATGTTGATTAGTAGAAAGTTCTCCTCGGAGGCCCACCAACACGACAATAAGACCACCATCTTCAGTTGTCCAAATCCATTCTCGGCCCCTATCAATCCACTATGGGCTTCCATGCAAAACTGCCTCCTAGTATGACAAGTTGAATTTCACCAATAAGTCCAAACCCAACATCATGTATGATTTATTTAAGGGGAAAATATCAAAAAGTTATAAACCTATTGCATTTGGTACCAATTCAGTCATAAATTTTTTAATTGAACCAACTCAGTTTTAAACATTTTCATATTGGTACCAATTGAATCAATCTAATCAATTAATGCTGAAAATTGTTGACATGGACACTGGTAATCTTATGTGGCATAAACAATGCTTGGCATGGATATTTTATAATAATTTTTGCTTATTTTTAAGTTTGTATTAATTTTTCCTTTTTTCCTTATATTTTCCATCATTTCTTTTTTTCCCTTTTCCCCTTTTTCCTCATCTTCCTCCACCCACCTTCGGCTAGTGGCGGTCGCTGATTGTCATTGAGGGCGAGAGTTGGGACGCCCTCATGGGCCACAACGAGGCCAACCGTCGCCAGCCCTTGGCAAGGATCGATGAGGGCTCGACGAGGCTGCCCCTTGCTAGATTTGGTGAGGGTATCTTCGCCTCGCCTTTGCCAGAGGCTAGCGAGGGTCAGTGAGCACTAGGAAGCCCTCGCCACCCTCTGGCAATGGTTGAACTAGCCTAGACAAGGCCCCTCACCAGCACTAGAGTTCGGTGAGGGCTAACGAGGCTGCCCTTGCCATAGGGTCCCTCTCTAGGTGGCCTCGTTGACCTTTGGCGTTGGGAAGGACTAGGCAAGGGTCCCCTTGCCAAATCGAGCTAGGGGTGGCCTCGCCAGCCTTTGCCAAAGGCTAGCTAAGGCCGATCTCACCTATGGGCAACGAAGGTGTCCTAGGCCTCACCCTCATCGGTAGCCAGCAACCTCTGCTAGCCACAGGTGGGTGGAGGAAGACGAGGAAGAAAGGAAAACAAAATAAAGGATAAAAGAAATGAAGGAAGAGAGAAGGAGAAAAATTAATAAAAATTCAAAAAATAATTAAAAATTATATAGCCAAAAACTTTTAAAAAAATACTAAAGTTGTTTCTATTCCAGTTTGGTTCCCCCCAAGAATTGGGAATCGGATTGAAAATTATCGATTCCATTTTTATGGAACCGGAACCGAACCGATGCCCCTAGGAATCAAATCAAACCAGCCCGATCCGGTTCGGTTTGGTTGGTCTAATATGCTCACCCCTACTAAATAGCTTTATAAAAATGGAAAATATTAACACATGTTCCTAGAACATTCACAATATTGTGATACTTGTACTTTGTCCATGTAAATTCATTTTTTATGTTCAGTTTTAGGGATAATTTTTTATTTAGATCTGTAATTTATGTAGCTTGGCAATTGAGTCCTCTTATTTTCATTTTCTAAAATCGAGTATTTGGCTTGCATAATTTTTGCAATCGAGTGATTTTGTCATTAATAAATTCAATAACTTTGGATGTGGCACTCGCACGCCAATGTAGCGTTTTTTTTTTCTTGCTAAAATATAAAATTAAAAGAAAAGGTTTAAATATTCATTACTTCTCACCAACATATTTGAAAATTTGATGGGAAAAAGAAAAGGAAAAGAGAGATGGATACAAAAGGACCAGATAAAAATGAAAATTAAATGCTGAAAATTTAGGTACTGAATTCATAAGTGATAATAATTTTACTGAAAGTGTAATTAAAAAAGCTGTTCGATGATGATAGAAAATTAATAACTGAATATTATTAATCTCTTACCAAATATAGAGAAAATGCAATTATCTGTAGATGTTCCAAAATATAGTGTAAATATTAATTTGCCAATAATTATTTTTTCTATTGAGCAACCAATTCCACCTTTATTGATGATGTTCCAAATTATGTGCTAAGGTTTAAAAATTGAGTTTTAAGTGATGATATTCTTATATGCTAAAATAGAATTTAAAAGTTGTTTGATGATACATAAATTAATCGCTGAATATTATTGAGCTTTTCCCAAAAATAGAGAAAAGATAATTTCGATAGGTTTTCCCACATCTCTGATAAGATTCTAATTACTATAAATTATTTTTCTATTAAAAGAATTAGTTGAACCCTCCTTTACTTACTAAAGTGGATTATCGACTTGATTTAATCATTTAAGTCAATTGTTTAAGGTCCTCAAACAAGCTTAATCTAAATAAGATCTGAATTTTCAATTTTCAAAACTTAATCGGATTATCAAACAGGCCCAAAAAGGAAGGAGAGGATGGGGAGGGCGAAAATTAAACGCCGTTGCACTCTTAATGGGAGTGGTAAACCCTCATTAAGGGTGGGCCTGGCTCTCCCTAGGGCAAACAACTCTAGGTAGAGACCTGCTTCACGTTTACGAGGGTTGACATCTCTTACGGACTGGAAAGAGAGTTCCTCCACCCCAATAGCTGTCTTGCCCCCATGTTCTTTGTAAAATAGCTTTAAAAAATGTTCTAAATTTTATAAATAATCAACTCATCCGTTCTTGATTGTTCCGCCTTCTCCATTTCATTTATCTCTTGATCGTTGACCATCTTTAGGCAATACGGGTGGCGATCCATACCGTCCTCATGAGGCTCATTGATATGGAGACGTCGAACACATCAAATTTTAAGATGTTTATATTCTTTAGAAACTCCTTAAGAGTGTTTTTAATGGACATTTAAAATTAAGCCCTGCTATAGCTTGGTGAATCAGTTTGGATAACAAGGAAATGTCCATTTCTTTTATTTATCAATCATTGGTTCGACGATGAAGCATGAGCCCATACCTAATCATCTTATCTAGTTACTTCCCTTTTCTCGCACCATGACATTGAAAATTACTACTTGATACTTATTTGTTTTTGAGTAAAAAATGACTCTTTTATTGATATCAGTAAAAAAAATTCTATTGACTGATTCTGGTAAAATACTGGTTTCCAATTAAGTAACCTTTTTAGGGAAGCCAAGCAGTTGAATGGAAAGTATTTGTTGTTAAGTTGCACATGCAACTTATTACTATTGTTGTACATTTATAATATTAAGATATTTTTTTAACGGTTCCATGAAAATTCTAATGTATTTAAAATTGACAAGAAAATTCGTATTTGAAAATGGTTTGAACAGTTTGACTTATAATGCAATTACAGCTGCCATGGTTTTCTTGTCAACAGCCAATTATTCCATATAATCAAGGCAAAAATAATATTTCACAAGGCCTTTTGTCTCACAAAGCCTTTTGTTTTGAATTTTCATGATAATAATGGAGGTTTATAATTTCCAATCTACTTAGTTTTATTATATGTTTTTTTTTTTTTGGGAAAACGTCCATTAAAAAGTTGTGTAGTGATGACATGAGAAATAAATAAAAATTAGTCCATTAGATTCACCAAGTAAAATGAAATCTGAGTAGTTAAAATCTATGGACTATAACATAATGACATATATTTAAATATTGATTAAACCAAATGCATTCATTGAAACTAGTAGATGATTTTTTTTTTCACTCTTAGTTGTACTTAAGTTATTTATTATAGTGTTAATACCACAAAAATCATAAATTGATACACTTTTGATAAATTTATTTTAAAGTAATTTTTTTATCATAAAAAACCCCCAAACTAGTACACATTCAACAAATTTACCTCAAACTGGTATTCTTATGATAAATTTACTCTCTATTAGTTTCTAGTAAGTTTATTGTCAAATTGTTAAGTTAGATAACACATGACAAATTAACCGGTATATTAGTTTGAGATTTTATTCTCCGTTTGTCACATTTGTATTACTTTTGTATTATTTGTGATATTAATCCAATTTAACAGAAGATATATTTGTTATAAATGTACCAATTTATGGATTTTGGCAATAAAAAATTTAGTTTGGGGTAAATTTCTCACAAGTATACTAATTTGGATTATTTTTTTGGTTATTTGGGATAAATTTGTCATATATATACATATTTGGAGTTTTTCATGATAAAAAAATTAGTTATAGATAAATTTGTCATCCGTGTACTAATTTGAGATTTATTGTGGTATTATCCTTTATTATAATGCTTTTGTAGGACAAAACAAGAAAATGGAAAAAAAAAATTCAACTTATTAACACAATAACTAGTTGATTATCTACCAAATATACTACTCTTTTGAAAAAAAGGGGGAGGGGGCACCTGTTTCATCGCAAATGGCCAAAAAAAGGGAAGAAAAGAAAAGAAAAATTCAAACAAAAAGATGAAAAAAATTGGTAAGAAATAAGCTCAGATTAAGAATGGGCTTCTCATTTTCCACTGGTATTTCCAAGCACATTCATTAATGAAGTGAATGCGAGCTCCCAGTGGAAGCTTTCCCCACGGGAGGAAAGGGAAAAGCGAGCAAAAGATGGAGACCTAGAAAAGAAGTGCTAAGACTATAAGGAGTAGTGCTTTGTAAAAACACTTGTTTACCATTCTCCAGGACAACGTCCGACATCGATGGTAAAGAGGTGTTTGGAAAAAGATTGTACAGATACTCCAAGTGGGACCCTCTCAATGCCAAGACTTCCTTCAAAGTCCAAAACCATCGTTTTCAAAACTCCACATCAATGCCAAGACTCCCTTCAAAGTCCATAAACTCCCTTCAAAATCCAAAACCGTCGTTTTCAAACTCCCTTCAAAGTCCATGCACTTCCTTCAAAATTGAAGGGAGTGCATGGACTTTGAAGGAGTCTTGGCATTGAGAGGGTCCCACCTGGAGTATCTTTACAATCTTTTTCCAAACAACGTGGGACCCACGTGGAGTCTTGTCATGGGTTGAGACGGTTCCACGTGGAGTCTCTCTACAATCTTTTTCCAAACACCTCTTTACCATTGATGTTCCTCCTAGAGAATTGTACACGCGTTTGTTTCTATTTTTTTTTTTTACCTTTACAACAAAGCACTGCTCTTTACAATATTTTTCCAAACACTCCTTTCCAATCGATGTTGTAGGCCGAGAGGGCCCCACTGGAGGACGGATGTTGAATGAAGTACTAGAGAATCGGTGAAGGGGAGGATCCAGGAAATTCCCCGGCTATAGGTATATCAATAGTGGGAAACAGAGCATCACCTCTCCTTGTCCGTGAAATTTCCCTTATAAAAAAACGGACTTCGATAGACATGAAGCCCAACAAAATTTGCATTCACTTCGAACTCTTTGCCTCTCGTGCTAAGGTTAAACAAACATCAACACTCTTTGCTCGAAAGCTAGCATAGATCAATGTCTAACGTCGACTCTATTTCAACTGAAGCTCAGAGGTCAGTTTTGTATTCGAACAATCGAGATTTACATAGATTAGTACTCTCCATTGCTTGCATATGTTTATGTCGTTCCTTAGGAACTATATCCTCCTTTGGGTCACCAGCATTTAGTGCACTTGGCTTACTATGTTGCTTGGAATTTTTGTTTGTACAACTTCTGAAAAACCCATCCATATTGATCAAAAGTAATAACTTGCCCTAGTTGATCCATCTTTATCTTCCTAGCACAAGCCGGTATTATTTATTTGCACCATAAATTAATGATTTCAGATTTTGTTGTTCTTTTTGGTAGACTTGAAGAGCAAGAAGATGCCATCATTGAAAAATCGAAAGATTTCTTGATATCCTCGCTTAAATGGTCGTTTGCTCTTTTAGGAGCTAAGGATGTACTTATAAACAAGCAAGCAATCTTAATCATGATTGCCGTGGTTCTCATTGTGCTCTTTGGCATCAGTTCGCGAACAACACAAAGCAATCATGGAAAGACTTTCATCAGTTTTACATTTCTCATATTAGGATGTCTCATCGTTGGAGTAGCAATCGACTTGATCGTATTGAATTCTTACATCAAGTGGGCTGTATATGGTTTCTTCCTTGTTATGGTATCTACAAATCCTAATTACCAACAAATTTACCAGGAGATCAAATGGATCTTCAAGTTCATGTGCAAAGAAATTTTTTTGAGACTCAAAAAATTGTTCATTCAATCACAAGGGATTATCAAAAAGATCTTAAAAATTGATATTGCGGACCTAGAAGAATCATCGGTGAATAACAACACTGTGACTCCAACAGTTGGCGGTGACGGAGGTAGAGTCGGGGAAGACATTGTCTAGTTGATCTCAAGATGGAAATTAATACCCTTTATCTCTCTTTTTCCCTTTGCATTATAAGATGTTTGTATGAGATGTGAAATGGATGTCCAAGGTTTTCCCTATGTATTACGTGCTAATAAGACTACACAAAAGTGTGGTTGAATAATAGTAGTACTTCATCGATACAATTAATCTTTGGAACTTTGCATATTCGCTCCATCTTCATGAAATTTTTATTAATCACTTTCTCTTTCATAGCAACTTTTACATAAATGCTGCGTTTTAGGTTGTGATTTTGATTTTGAAGGGTCACATGTCTGGATTTGAAGCAGCACTTCATCTATAAGTGGAAAATCCACTTTGATGACCCTAAAGTCAAAGATACATAGGAATTAAATGTGAAATGCTATATAAAACAACCACAGATGCACATGCACGCCTCGTCGTGTAATAGAGTCCCCCCTTCTGTACGAGCAATCGGTTGGATGATCAATCAAACCCTCCCATTACGAGCCGAAAAGCAAGTGAGGTATTTGAAACCTCAAGTAGATTTTCTAAAAGTTAAGGATGAGGCAATGTCCGGGCTGAAAAGAAGCTGCTATTTGACAAAAAGAAGGAGAATGGTCGGCGTTGTGCGTGTAATTGGTAAACGAGATCGGACTGTGCTCGAGGACAAAGAGCTAACGTTTTCATTGACTTGACTCGCTACGGTCTTTCATTATCTTAAGAAGTTAATTTGATTGATTCCAACACATGTTGATCTAATACAGTCATAGTATTACAATACACACTATTTTAAACTGCTTTACTCGTAAAAGATTAAATGCTAAATGTAAATATGTAGGTTCTCTAGCGATCTGTTTACACTATTACAATATATATTATGGCAACACATAAAACTTCTCTAGTTATTCGTTAATTTGTTGCATTTTGACTGTAAAATCGCTTTTGCAAGTTTCAACTTTAATAAATTTGAGTTGGCACTAATTTTTCATTTATCATGAAACCTAGTGTTTAACCCCTCAAAAATATGGATAAGTGTTTGGAAGTCCTAAAATTTGCGACAAAAGTATAATTGAGTCTTAAAAGCTGGTATTTTGCATAATTTTTTAATCAAGCAATGTTATCATTAATTAGCAGAAAAGAAAGCGATTTTGTCATTATTTAAACTTAGAAAAGTGATTATGTATGCAAGAACTTTGGTCTGCCGTGGGACCAATATATATTGGCCTATCAGCAGACACATTAAAAAAAAAGTATGAGAGAGAGAGAGAGAGAGATTCCCATATTCCCCTGAAAAATTCGAAGTGCCTAGAGTGAGGAACCTGCCTTTGAATTGCCTATCTCCAGTTAGCTGGATATGGGTATTTTTAGTGTTTGATGTTGGACAATTGAGATTTTGATCTCTCTCTCTCTCTCTCTCCCTCGCGGTACTGGTCGCCAGGCCTTCCACAGTCGACCGATGCACTCTCCTCATCGTTCTCTTCCCCTCTATTGTTTCTGTAAAGCTATCCGAAGGAGGAGTCTGAAAGTTTTGAACGGCTCTGTTAGGCTATCACGGAACCTGGTGGCCCAACAATAAAGGAATTCAATATCACGAATTCGAGTCATTTGTAAATAATCATCTGCCCAACTTATGCCTCACGTACTTTCCATCTCATACGGAGCGATTTCCTCACTTTTGATTCATTAGTGAAGCTGCTTGGACATTGGGCTTCCAAGTGCACGAAAAAGCACATCCTAAACAAAGAGTCAAAAAAAAAAAAACAAAGAGTCAAAAGACTCTATCATGACTATTTTTTAATTATTATTTGGTTTCTTTAGTCCAAGTCCTCACTTAGTGATCTTTGATGAATTTAGTTGGTTACGTTGTCAATCCACTCTATATTGAATGAAACGTCATATCATCTCGAAGTGACTAATTCTAGGATGGGTTGATTCCCGGTTTCCAGTATGTGGAATCAGGAACTTGGGTCTCAGTCTGGTTTCCAGGTGGGTTTAGGAACCAACCATATTTCTATTTGTTTATTTTTCTATTCCCTAAGAGGCATGAACATGATTGAAACCACGAGAAGTGAGAGGCATTGAGCCACGTGACTGAGACTAAGAGAAATGAGAGTGAGAGGCATGAGCGACGAATGTGACTGAGTTCGAGACTTGGAGAGAGAAAATAATATAAATTAATTTTTTGAAATTTTGGAATAATTAGAGTTAATCAATCCGATCCAAGTGGTCTAAATGGGTGATATACACCTGCAACCGGGAATCGAACTGATATTCGCCAATCCAAAATTTTAGAAATTGAGAACCGCCTAGAATCGGCTGAATTGGTTCAATTCTTTTGCTTATACCTAATATTATCATCTTTTTTTTTTTTTTTTTGGTTATTTGAAAAAGGATAATAATGATATGATAAAACCGATGTATTAAAAGTTTTTCAATTATTTTAGATAATACATTGCAAAACCGTAATAAAGGGTTAATACCACAAAAAAAAAACTCCAAACTATGATCGCCGTGACACAAATACCTAAACTTTTTTTGTGTCACTAATAATCTTAAACTTGCTGATGCTAATACAAATACCCAAAACTGTTTTTTGTGTCATAAAAAGTCTCGGGCTTATACTAGTGACAAATATACCCTGGATAGAATTGAAATGGATGGTATATATGTTAAACACACACATATATTTGGATGGTATATATGTTAAACACACACACACACACACACATATTTGTAATTTTTTGTGACACAAAAAAGTTAAGGGTATTTTCATGACTAAGAAAATTTAGGGTTTTTGGTGATACAAAAAAAAATTTAAAGGTTTTTGTGTCACAATTAACATGGTTTTGGGGTTTTTTGTGGTATTTACCGTATAATAAATTGGGTTTTCTAAGCCACATCACTTTAGTAGTTGAGTAAACTTTTTTCGAATAGTAAATTTGATTAAAATCTAGACATATCAAGATCGTAAACTTTTTTAGTATTAGAAAGAGACAATCTTGTCAGCTTGTTCAGAATATTAGAATCGTAGGGTCTGCCCATATTAACGTTGTAAACTTTTTTGAAGTATTAAATGAGAAGATAATCGTGTTGTCATGGTTAGGAAACTTCACATGAGCTTGTCTCAATTCTAATGAGATTGACTATTTCGCTCGTGGCTTGGTTTGCCGGATTTCGCACTTGGCTTGGTTGTCGTGAGACACTCAGGAACACAAAAAATGAAAGAAGTAAGACCTCCATATATACTCTACAACCAAATGCTTGTTCCACTTCGTCTTTCACAAAAACATTCACGGAGTTCGTTGAGCTCCACCTTCTCCATAGCATGGTCGATCATACAATGACACTCAAGAAGTATGAAATTCATTCGTATGAATATGCTCAAAGAACTCTGTTTAAGTAGCTAGATTTTTTTTTTTTCCCTTTTGAACCTGGTTTTCTTTCAATTAATTCCCTTCTCCTCATACAGTACGCAAATGATAAACAATCACAATAGCAGTAACAACAAGAAATGTTTGACTTAACAAAGAGATTTTATATTATATTTATCTCATTTAAACTGTCTACCATTGCGCATTTCAATTCACAACAAACTGAGGCATTAAGTCATGTGGCTCTAAAGATTTACATCATTTGCGAAGCCTTCTATTTTATAGCACAGATCGAAGTGACTTGAGCCAAGAGCCCAAACCCAATATGCTAGTATTTGTACATAGTTTTGCGGTTATCTACTCCGAGTTGCTTCTTTAGACGAGTTTGTCACTTTGGTTATATGGCTGGTCGTCAATATGTGTTTTCTATTTTTTACTTTGGCATCATTTGGTCTACTGGCACGAAGTTCGATTAGTTTAAAGAGATTATTTAGCCGTTCGACGATATGTCGTTTTCGAAATTCAGTTTGATTTTTGGAAGTTACTGCAATCATACTATTCTTGTATATCATCTTGTTGCATGTCATTTTTCATAAATGCTTATGATTTATGGACTAGAGAATGTTATCATATGCATGTCCTGTATTTGGTGAACCTTACCTGATTGCCATGTTATATAAACGATTATTCAATATTCTTTTTGGCCAAATTGTTTTTTTTTTTTCTGTTTTCTTTTGGGAATTGTCTATGAGTTTTCCAGAGATTAATTCCTATAACTCATACTCAAGAGAAATGGATCTTGCGAAATGGATCAAATTAGAGTGACCAACAAGTTGATCCGTCTGCCAACCAATAAAAAAGGATGGAACAAAATTTGTCATCTCTTAGAACACAAAAAGCGGAAAAAACATGAATCCTTTTTGTACGTTTTGTCCACATCTTCAACATCCCATGGAACTTTTCATATAATGAAAAAGGATTCCTTAGTGGTAATCTAGCTTGGAAAGCCCAACTCATCGGATTCATGTCTGAAATGACCTTAAAACTTTTAATACGTCCAGTCTTTTTAGTGGGTCAATAAATTATTGTTTTTACCACATAACCTACTGTGGACACCAAAGATCAACTAGTGATGACTTAGACTAAACAAAAGCAAAAAGTAATTGAGAAATGATCACGATATGCTTTCCGACTCTTTGCTCCTAGTGTGGTATGTCGTCCACTTGGAGCCCCAATATCCGAGATCAATTCACCCATTCCTGTAGCTCTAAAAACAAGTCAGAAGCAAAGAAATCTCTCCATACGAGGCAACAAATGCCTAAGGTACAAATTGGGCAAAGATTCATTTACAAGGTGGCTCGAACTCGTAATATCCTCGTAATATCGTGAAACGCAATGAAATTCCTTCGTCAGCTGGCTACCGCACTCCATGATCGCCTAAAATACTTGTTCAAGTTTGCGTGGAGTTACACCAGTCAAGCGACATCGGTTATGGTGAATTTCATGTGGACTATGATAATTAATCTTTGATAATGATTGATTGGTCCCTCTAATCCTCAGGCGGGTCAAACCTATAAATATATATATAGTACGAGTGGCAAAAGTGTAACAAAAAGATAGTATCTTATTGTGTGGGTTATTGTAGCAATTTTTAAATACTAGAGTGAATATTTGGGTTAATATCATCATAAATCTTAAATTTATCCACTCATATCACATGTACCCAAAATTAATTTTTATCTAGCAAAAAAATCTCAAACTAGTACTCCCATGCTATACTTCCATAAACTAATTTTCACTTCACAAAAAATTTCAAGCTAATACATCTGTACTATATTGCATTTATCCAAAACTAATTTTTGTGTCGTAAAAGTTTAAGAATTTTAGCAGATTTTCAAAACGTGAGCGAACTCTTACGGAAAAATTAGCAAATTAAAGTAGATTTCCCAATCTAAGAATTTGGTGATTACAAATTTTTATTTTTATTTTTTATTTTATGAAATGAAGATTAGTTTGGGCGGACATAGCAGTATGGGATTTTTGGTAATTTCATCTCGAATTTTTTTTACAAGAAAACCTTTAAACTTATTGGGCCGAATAGTGTGTCACTTGGTCCTACACCAAGTCAGTCGGGCTCAACTTTCGGACTCCTCCTTTGGACCTGGCGACCTTTTGCCGAGAGTGGGGAAGAGAGACCAAAAGCCTCAATTGTACAAATTTCAAACACGACAATGATGAAGCCGTTGCTCACTAGAGTCTGGAGGCCCATCAACACGACAATGGGACACGATCTTCATGTGGCCCAAATCCATTCTCAGCCCCTATTGATCCATCATTGGATTGCTTGCAAAAGTGTCTTCAAGCATGACAAAGTTGAATTTCACCAATTAAGTCCACTGTTGGCATATGTATAATTTTATTCATATCAAAACTCGTCATTGGATACGGAAAATATTATAAATAAGCCTATGACCAACGATTGATCCCGAGATGCATGGACTTCAAATAGGTTAGGGGTTTATAGATAGGGCCATATTTTCCTCCAATTTTGATTAGAGAAAACTTTCTCAGCCCTATAAGATTTTATGGATCACTAACAGTGATATAAAAATATTAAATTATTAGATAAAATGAGTAGGTTTTCACTGTTAAAGTTTTTTAGTAAAGACAACTCCAATCGAATATGTTCAAAAGTGGTATTCGGTGGCCTCTTCCATTTAGTATCAGCTTTCAACAAGTACTTGAAGAAGGAATCTTGGATGTGAATTCCAAATCAGGGTGATGGATGATATCCCTAACTCCCTACTAAGCTTGGTTGGGCCCCGAGGCAATTGACGAGGAGACTTAGAAGGGCATATGCCATTATTGCCAACATCCACCAAAACACTATCGGGCTAAGGTTTTGTTTCGAGCTAGAGATAGCTCAGTGCATAAAGATATTCGATTAATGTTAAGGTGCATTGGCGAAGCGTTCAATGAAGGAAAAAGGCTAGCACTAGAAAATCGATCGAGCGTGGAGCACTTAACTAATATATAGCCGTGGGCTCCAGGAGAAACACCACGAGTGCCCCCACATTCAACAATCCGTATGGTGCTCGTATTTAGGGGTGTTAGAATCGAACCAAAAATGAAACTGAACTGAATTTTCGTGCATTTTTTGTTTGTTATAATGAAAAAAAAAAAATAACCCTTGTATATTCTGGTTTGGATAGTTTCACCCTTTTTCTTAATACTACAATTTACACCATCTCTCTCATTTTCCACTAAATATCTTTTTAATATTTCAAAAAAAAAACTGAAAAACCAAAATGATCCGATTTCAAAATAATCGAGTATTCGTTTGGGGTATTTGTTTGGGGTGTGGTTTAGTTCAAAGTTAATACACACCCAAACGGTTCAGTTTTGGTTTCTTGAATATCCGAACCGACCGAACCAAACCAAACTGTCGACACCCTTGATGCCATAACTTCTCAGTCAATAATTTGAGTCTCGTATCTTTTCGATCATTCGCTAATTCACTCATTGAATCCGTTCTCGCCATAGGAACTATACATATATTTCTTGAGTATATGCAGTGATTAAAGATGCCGTGGCCGAAGGCACCTCTGGTCGACCCCCTCTTTCAGGGAAATTACTTGGACCGTCATTTCAGGGAAAGAAACTTCAGAACGAAAGACAACGAATACCTCCCCGGCTCCCTGCACATTGGAGAAAACCGCGACGTCCCGTTCATTTGGCGATCGACCCGTTTCTTTCAATCCGAAAGAGCGGAGAATTTTTAGGAACGAAGGCTATATAAAGCACGCTCAGCTCACCTTCCTCTTCGTCATCTACAAGACTCGAGAGACATAGCTCATCGAGCTCCCCACAGAGCAGAGCTCCAGCAATCTGCAGAGTTCGAACAGAGTCGACACTGGAGTCGAGGAGCATGGCAAATCACATGAGCGTGACAATTCAGGACGAAGTCGAAAGGTACTCGATTTACACGAATACGTCGTCTCGAAAACCGTTGTCACAACCGGAAGTACAGGTCAAGCAAGGTAGTCCGTTCTTGATTGGTTGTTTCGATGCAGGGACGACAATCAGCAGCAGCTGCAGGACCAGCAACAACAGCAACAGGGATGGCTGGACTCGGCCTTGAAGTTCCACGTCGAGTTTGGTTTACTGAAGCTGCTCACGATCGCGCGCTTCCATTCGATATTCGTCATCTGCGAGGTCATCTACCTAATATCATTGATCAAGGTGATCAGATTGAGCCCAAATTGGGTCTACTGGTACTTGTACATTATTTTTGGGACTCTCGGCTTCGAGCTACTTCTCTGGATGAACCTCTCTCTAGTGATGTGGCTGGTTGTGAATTTTTGCTTGTTAGTGTATGCTCTGGCATCATCTGGTCTGCTTGCCCGAGGCTCTGACCGGTTTCTGCAGCTTGTTCAGCCATTCGACGACACGGCATTTTCGGAAATTCAGCTTGATTTTTGAAGCGCCCAGAATCATACTGTATTTGTGTGTATTGATTTGTAGTTGTATGTCCTTTGTACTGCTTCGGATTTAGAGAAAAGACTGAAGAGAATGTAGTCACATACACGTTCTGTAGTTGCTGAAGCTGACCTATGAATACCATTCACCGTACATTTTATTGAATTCCGTCGGCTTTCTTTTGCTCCCCTTTCTTCTACTATTTTCTGGCGATTGAACCCAACTATTCAAGATCCCTATACATCCTGAGTTTTCATATTGGACGAAATTACACCTCAAGTTGACATCACAGACCTCTCCAAGTTTGGTGGCTCCTCTATGACTGTCGGATCTCGGCCTGGCTGACAAGTTCCGATGGACACAGAGGAGTGGTTGCCTCCAACTTGAATGAAAAACCTCTGCCAGAAGAGGTGGTGTTCAACATAGCATCGAGTTTTTCCATTGGCGGCGAACTGAGGTAATGCATAGCGAGTGGCCAAGAGGTGGCCCTGGCAGCTCATGGTGGTGGGACAACATCGACCAAGGCAGGTGGTTCGAATGCGTAGAGAAAGCTATCCATTGATACTTTGTACAGTATAAATAGAAAGAAATCCATCCAAATTAAGAACAGCAGTCGCAAGATTGCATTTCCAGATGCGTAGAGAAATGCTCGACCAAAACAGAGCACCCCCCAACAATCAGCACGTTTATAAGCAAGCAGTAAACGGTAGCTATAACAACTGAAACAGGCAAACAAACAACAAAAAAAGATCATTAGAATAAGGGGATATTGTATCAGAAACTTTCTTTTTTTAGCTGGGGCCGAGACTCAAACAGAGACACTCTTCCCTTTAATTAAAAGGGGGAGCAGAATTTAAGGCATTGTCATTCTCACATGGGCTACCCTTTCCTAAATTATGCCATAAAAGGGCTCTTGATTTGTAAAGATCCTTCACCTGTTACACCATCATTTAGAAAGAGTTCCATCATCTTTCCAAGAAGTTGGGTTTGTTTTGTGTATGGAAACAATAGCTGCATTTGGTATCTTTTCTAACATCTCTCTGCGGTAAGCAAATACAATACCCCTATAATCGTGGTGGAAGTAAAACATGAAAATTACAATTTTATCAACATGGAATCCGGACCCAAAAAAAAATGAAAATTGAATAAAAACAAGTTGAGAATAAATCTCCAAAGATCTACTTAATGTGTTATCTCCATGCTAATTAGTATAAAGTTCTGCAAAGATCTACTTAATGTGTTAAACATGCTAATTAGTAGAAAGTTCTGCAGCAAAACTATGCCGACATTTTAGCCACTTGATCTGTTACTTCAATAAGAGGGACTAATCAATTGTTTTTTTTTTTTTTTTCGAGTTGAGGGATTTGGTTTTGAGATCTAATGTCGAATCACATTTTATTTCGTTTGGAAAAAATCAAAATAAATAAATATATGATGGGTGAAAACGAATCGGAGGGTGACCGATGGAAAGGCAAGATAGGTCTTCTTGGGTTTGACCCAATCTGTCCCTTTCATTTTGTTTTGCTCGACTCACCAGGTAATCATCATCCTTTCAAAGTCTTGCGTTCGATACGAACCTACCATCGTCCCGTTTAATACGTACCAGTCGGCTTTGGGACCACAAATAAAAAAAACTTGTCCGAACGAATGCGTTTCCTTTTCCTGTCTTAATCATCATATCATACTCACAAATTGAAACCGCAAAAAGCATATGTGACCCCCATGACCCCGTTGGCAAATTCGATGTTTCGGATGAATTTGCAGAAAGTTTCATGCCTTGAGACATTGGAGCACCCTGCCTCACGGAAAATAGGGTTACATCGACATGCCCCCCCAGCTCCCTAGCTTATTCAAAAAGAGCAACCAACCCTTTCGCCATCTAAGTGGACACCTTATTGTATTTCTTTTATCGAAAAGCTTCTTAATAAAGGAAATTACATTTCAAAAAATCAAATTTTTAAATAAAATTTTATTTTATGTTCTCTTTAACTTTTTTCTTTTTCCTTCTTCCTTTCCTGGGCTCAACAAAAACTAGTGACAAGGCTTGAGTCTGTCCGTCTTAGACAAAGTCAATCCTCACTTATGGCTTGTTGCTGGCCTCAAATGAGGTTGGAGCTCATCAAGATCTCGCGAACTTGAGCCCAACCCCATTGGTCATCGCCAAGACTTGGCAAACCAAGACAAGAAGAAGAAAAAATAATAATAACATATTAAAAATTTCGATAGAAGCGACTCACTTCTTTAGATTTAGAAATCCACTTTCCTAATTTTATCCATAAATATATTCGTTAACCAAAAGTATTTTTGATGGATTAATCATTTTTGGTGAACCAAATAGGTGAAAATCTGAAATAAACACACCCGAATTTTTTTGCATTTTCCTTAAGATTTTTCTTAAATGCCGAACCAAACCCCAAATCAGCTACTGCTTATAAATCATTCACCACGATTCCTTAAGACGTCGCATACGTTTTCTTTTCCGGTCCAAGATCCACAGGCCACTCCACCACCAACCTTTCCTAGCGTACTGCAATAAAAGCCTCGTGGACCCTACCTCGTTTAAAAGTGCAGAATATTCCTTTTCCAATCCTCTTCGATTTGGTGCAAATTCAGATGGCGATGTGGTCCCCGTTGAGTTCTGGGAAAAGAAAAGACGCGGCAGATTCGCCAGCGACAATGGGGAAGCTCTAGCCTCTAACGTCAATCGCCGTCAGAAGATCTTGACTAGTGCGTCACCAGTCTTTATTATCCTAGATGCAAAACGCCCTCCCAAGTTTCATACGTCCCGTTCGTTTTAAACTCCTCATTTTTCTTCTTCCTTGCTCTAATCATGTCCGGGTTGCAAGGATGTTCATCGTTTTCAAGTGTATACGTAATGTCCTCCCCGAGATGTCTATTGCTGATCAAATGTGAAATTCACGCAGAGGTTAGAAGACCCGTCCTAAACATGTTGATTTACCGATTGTAGTAATTTGGATTGGAGGGTTTTTACCGTTTCTATTTTGTGGTATCTCCACGATATGTGAGCTCGAGAGGAATTTACAGGCCATTTTCTAATATCTTGTTGAAAAAGAAAATCTGGATATGGTCATCGTTGGTGTTGAAGAAGACATCATGTGGTTCTATCACACCATTGCTGCCATGGCATTCTAGTTAGCTCCGGCTGTCCAACATAGCATGGCCGGTGGCGATTTGATATGTATGGCTCTTTCATAGTGGATGAATGATACAGTTGAATCATTTAAGTCTATTCTGATTAAGATTATCAAATATGTCACATTGAATTTTAAGTTTTTTATTTTAGTATTTAATTGAGTTATCAAACAGGTCCCGGAAAACAACAGGAGGAGGAGGGCGGGAGATAAACCATCACCTATGTAGCACAGACACTCTCTGAAAGTCTTCGTGTCGTGTCTGACACTACGACATGTGTCTGATACGTTCTGACACGTCCCGACACACTCCGACACGCGGTCAACGAGTATCGAAAAATTTGACACGTGGTCAACTCTCTCCGAGACGCGAGTCCAGAATTCTGACATTCAATTCTGACACGCACGGGTTCAATTTTAAAAATTTCTAATATTTGAGGGATCAAAATATAAATATACACAAAAGAAGTAATAAAAGAAGTAATAAAATTGCTATAAATATACACGCACGGGTCAATTTTTTTTTTCAGTTTTTTTTTTAAATTGTTTTAGTTTTTTTAAAAAGTCTTTTACTATGAAAGAAGTAATAAAAAATGCTATATATGATAAATAAATAAATTTAAAAATATCATTTCAGCATTTCTCTTTAAAAAATGTCTTTTTCCTCTAAGTTTTATGTATTATTGTAACAAATTAAAATAATGAATGATATTATTTAATATTTTTCATGTAAATTAATTCTAGGCTATTATTATTATTATTATTATTATTATTATTATTATTATTATTATTATTATTATTATTATTATTATTATTATTATTATTATTATTATTATTATTATTATTATTTATGTATTTATATATAAAAATATATTGAATATATAACGTGTCGGAACGTGTCGAAATTTTTTATTTTTAAGAAATGACGTGTCGGCGTGTCGTGCCGTGTCGTGTCGTGTGTCGCGTGTTCGTGTCGGTGCTACATGACCATCACTGCTCACTAATGAAGACGGTCGACCCTAATCGGGAGTGTACCCGCCCTCCCTAGGGCGAACAACGACAAGGGAGACTATCCCTCCACCCTTCTAGTGGTCGTCCCCACACCTCCTTTCTCTCAAGTACTTAAAATTGCACGTTTTTTTTTTCCATCTAATGGCCACAATTTCTACTTCCTAAGCTCTTCATTTATTACATCATCTAAACTCCAGCGGCATAACATACACTTGTTACACGCCTTCTTTGCAAAATCGCCATGAAAATTCCAAAATCTCTATAAATAATCAAATTCACCTCTTTTCGATTGTTCTGCCTTGTCTGGTTTCGTTCCCGTTTTAGTCAAATCTGAGGACAATGGCCGTTGTGGCAGTTTGGCCATCTTTAAGACATTTATATTCTTTGGAAACGTCTTAGAACGTTTGCTACGCGCTTTTGACTTTAATTAAGCCCCAAGCTACAGCTTGGCCGGTTAGTCTGGACAACGATGGAACTTTCTTTTATTTATCAATGCTGGGTTTGACAATGAAGCACGAGCCTATATTCTAATCATCCGATCGAGGTACTTCCTTCATCAATTGTTTGAACGTACGTCGACCAGAGCATGTGTGTCTTGGACTTTATGGATTTTGTCGACATCATAACCACATGAATGCCTTGGTTTCTATCCTTGTTCTTTTCTGATTAAGTGGTTTTATTCTTTCTTCATTTGCACCATAGTCCATCAGCATGAAGGCTGAAGCGTTGTTTTCTCCGTGAGGTCACGGGACAACTAGGGCTCGGAAATCAGCATACCCAACTAGGTCAGGGGGTATGCTGATTTCACACATAAATAAGCCTGGTGTTAGGATGGCATATGGTGTTAGCATGGCATGGGGATGAGGCATCTCTAATAAAATTAGGGCGGGGATGGCAGATGCATTCCTGAACGAAACGATGCCATGCCTCCGGTGATCCTGCCCACATTGTCAGTGAGGTTGCGACCACTGTAGGCCCATCTATGTTCATTTATAATAAAGGGTGTGACGAAGGTCTGATGGTAGGCGATAGAGGACAACAGCTGCGATGATGGAGGCGTGGCTAAAGTTAAGGATAAGCTGTTCCAAGATTGATCCAAATTCCACCTAAAATCTGAAACCTACTCTGCCGAGACTGATTTCTTAGTTTTTTAAAACTTGGGAGTGGTCATGCATATCCAGAATCTAGAACCTACCTTATGACTACATGTGGTTACCTTCTAATACTAGAGGATCCCAATTAGAATAATAACATCGAGAAGACATGAAATATAATTAAGACAATCTGTTTAGGGATTACACGTGGTCTTGAATCAATCTAAGGACGGAACACATTTATTCCTGAAGGGCCTTTCTCAGAGTTCGTAAAATAGTACCACCCACACATCATTCCGCATAATGCCAATCTTGATTCCTTTCCCACGTTTAGCTAATGAGGGCATCATATTAATGGAAGGAGCTCCCGACATCACAAATCTAGTTCCTTTTAATGATCGATTGATACGAAAAATTTCCATTATGAAGACTTAACTGGTCAATAGGATATTGAGCTGGCTAGAACTAGTCAAAAAATGCCCTGCCGAAGTTGGATTTTTATCTAATTGAACTGTCTGGATCAACCCGTTGAGTACGTTGAGTACGCTCAGTGAAGCAACTGGGTAATGCATTTTTCTTCTCAATTATTTTTAAAATGAGGAGAGACAGAAGAGAGGAGATCCAGACAAGGCTCCACGTTAGACATTTACCTTTCGCTTTTTTCTCGCGACGAGAGTGCATGCAAAAATCGACTTTTTAGCTAAAATCTAATACTTATTAAAACGTATTAGACGTTGTCTTCACAGGCATGAACGCGGAATGACGATGCTTTTTCATCGATCCACCACAAGAGCTTTAGTCACGCAAGCCCATATGGAAGTCAACAAAAAAAAATAAAATGAAAATTAAGATAAAAGTGCCTCTATAAAAACCCCTACCATTTTCGAAAGCTTAGCAAAGATCAGGGTCCGAAATCAATTCTCGTTGTCTGAAAGCTAACACAGATCAGGGTCCGAAATCAACTCTCGTTGTTCGAAAGCTAGCAGATCGATGTCTGAAATCAACATAACTTTAGCCGAAGCTCAAAGGTTAGTTTTGCATAAATATAGTTGAAATTCATGTTGGTTAGTACACTTAATTGTTTGCATATTTTTATCTCGTTCCTTGTGAACTATATCATCCTTTGGGACATGAGCATCTAGTACACTTTTAGTTGTTTGTTGGAACTTTTATATGGGCGCCGTTCCCAAAATCTTTCTATATTGATAGAGAGTCATTTATTACTTGCTGCAATTAATCCACTCAGACTAATTATATGGACTTTGCATGATGATGAGCTTTATTTTGTAAATTTTGGACCCGCAATTCGGCAGAAAATCTCACCATCGTCTATCCGTGCACAATTGATTTGATTCGTTGTGCAGTTTCATTTGTAGATAAGTAAGCCTCTGTCGAGCATGATTTGAGCATGTAGGTCGACCATAAGTTGATGGTGTAGGCATGTACCTCCGGAAAGAGCAATTTGCTATAAGCTTGTATTATTTACTTGCACCGTAGAATAATGATTTCAGATTCTCTTGTTTCTGTCATGCAGCCTCGGAGTACAAGAAAATGCCACCATTAAAAAATTTCAAGGTTTCTTCAATTCCTCGGTTACATTGTCGTTAGCTCTAATCGGAGCTAAGGATTTTCTTAGAGACGAGCAAGCGATCTTCATCGCAGTTTCTGCAGCTGTCGCAGTGCTCTTTGGCATTAGTTGGCGAACAGCACGAAATGATCATGGAACGACGTTCATTGGTTTCGCATTTCTTGTCCTAGGATATCTTATTGTTGGGATAGTAATCGACTTGGTCGTACCAAATTCTTATAACAAGTGGATTACCTATAGCATGTTCCTTGCTATAGTCACTACATTTCCCGATCACCATAATATTTTTCAAGAGATGAAAGGAATTTTTAGGTTCATGTGCAGAGCAACTTCTTCGAGCGTCAGAAACTTGTTCAATCAATTACGAGAGATTATCGAAAATATTTTCGAAACTAATGCTGCAGATCGAGAAGAATCATCAATGAATAATAACCCTATGACTCAAGCGGTTGGCGGTGATGGAAATGGAGTCATATTCGGGGAGGACAATGTCTAATTGATCTCAAGATGGATTTCGACAACCTTTATTTCTATGTTTCTCTGTGTATTCTAAGATGTATGTGAAATGTATGTTTGGATTTTCTTCCTCTGCATTATGTATTTGTATGGTACGCAAGGGTGTGGTTAGACTGTTGTGATTCTTCATAAATACATTGAATTTGCAACTTTGCATTTTAGTCCGAGATTGACGGTGCAAATATATTTCCAATTAATTGAGCTCCTTATGTTATCACTTTTACTATTGTCCTACCCTTTGTGTCAATCAACAATGCCATTTCAGGCAAAATAACGGTGGTCAATGAATTAAATAGATCAATTGACTGGATGAGATTTCTCATTCACAATCCGTTCTACTTTATCCAAGGTCCTCTAATGTTGTGGGACCCCAGGCGTTTAAAACTTGCACAAAGAAAGGTATAATACGTCTTTTACATTTAGTTGGCAATTAACCCACACCTTTTTTTTATTGATTCTTCTAAGAAGAATTCCAACATTAGAAAACTTCTTGACAAAGAAAGAAAAAGAAATTATTCACACAAAAGAATCTATAGCAGAATATTCTATGTTGAGAATACATTAGAACACTGAACCTTCATCTTAACGTTGGTAGCGAAAAAAAGGGAGGATTCTAGATCAATGATAAATTTACATCAATATTACAATATCATTTTATCATCATATAGGTAGATAAATAAATTTAGAGTAAAAAAATTATAACTGTAATGAGAGAATTCGAAATAGTTCTCGATGAATGAAAATCATCAATTCGTAACCCTTAATCTCACGAATAACATAGTCAAATTTGAGCCGATTTCATCAATGTTTAGCCCTTGAATCAGAGCTCAAAGTTGCATCCTTTTCTTCTCTTCTTCTCCATGCTCTCGGTTAACTTCCTCGGTGGGTCACTCTCTTCTTTTCTCTCTCCTCACTTTTGGGGGTGCGCACACGCACGAAACCGCCACTTTCTATTTTTTTCTTTTCTATTTTTTTCAATGCTAGCTGAGCCCACATGAAGGTGGACCGAGCCAATAGTTGTGTCCCAGCATGTTGACTCGCGTTTTACTATATATATATATATATATATATATATATTTTTTTTTTTTTTTCCAAAAGAACGTTTTATACCTTTCCCCCTTGTGCGAGTTCTAACCGCCTGGCCCTACAGCATCAGCGCACAATAATTTCAAGGCGAAGATACCTTGCAACAAGGAAATTGCTTTTCTTAATTGCCTCAACAAATAGATCAAAATGAAAATGAGGAGTGCAAGATTTCCATCGATTGTCGGCATAACTAATTTGCTACATAGGATATGGCCACAAGCATAGAAATCATATGAAATCGATTAATCAAATTTTCCTTCTAACCCTTTAAGTAATCAAAGGAGGTTTTGTAAAAGTAACCCATTACCTTTTGGGTGGAATTATCATGACATGGATATTTTTCGGAGCAAGAATTTTGTCTACTTAGCTCTATACTCCCCTTATAACTTAATGATAAGTTCCATGGGAACTGGATGATCTGATTTATAATGAATACTCATTTTTAGTGCAAACTCAATGAAAACGCTACATTAGTAGGAAAAAAAATCTAACGTTAGAAACCACAGGTGATATATCTAGTTCGCCCAATACTCAGAAACTTAGAAGTCAACAGATGTAAACTTTCGGATCCATTTTGAATACCTTATTATGGAAAAATCAATTGATTCGACCTTCTGTAGTCCCAACTATACGAAAGCGGTCGCGATAAGACATCACGGCTCTTCACAAGCTCGCTAAATGTCAGTCTGTGATTAGATGTCTGCTTCTTTGATGTTTCCTATGTTCATATATGCTGTAAAATTATTATAAATGCATTTTCAAGGACCGGCGGTCGTGGGCAGTGGAATAAAGATCCTTAGCAAGTAGAAACATGGATATGAAGAATATTTCCTTTCTTTAAACTAATTTATCTATTATATAAATTGGGACGTTTTGATGACGAGGCGTTTTTTCCTTCTTCTTTTTGTAGCAGGAAAAGAACGGATAGCCAGTAATTGACACTCCAATCATCAAAAGGACGTTTTCAACGTTCTTGACAACATTTTTTGAACTGTCCTTCCCGGTACACATGATCTCAGTCGCAGTTTTTTAATTTGTCTCTCTTGATGAAGATGGGATTTCATTATCAATTGACTTTTTGTATGTCGTTTTGCTAGTAAAGTCTCAAGAGTATAAGAGAGGAAAAACCTAATTTAAAAAGTTGATAAAGGCATCGAAGTAGGTCCCTAAACTTTTCTAAATTATTCAATCAGGTTCTTGAACAATTTTTTGGGACAACTAGGTCCTTAAAGTATACGTGTTTTTCCTTCCAGATGATCATTCCGCTAAAATAGAAATGGAAGGGTGATGGATAGCTGAGGTCGCGTGGCCTTACTCGGTTGATAGTTGGGATGGGGCAACCCTAGTCTGGCCTAGGGTCGTGCCAGGGAGACGTCTGGTTCCCACAACCTTTACCTGGCTAGCTTTGTTAGGTCTAGAGATAATTTTACCAACAAAAAAAAAAAGGTCTAGAGATACTTTTGTTCCCTTCAATTTGGTGTCCCAATAAAGTGTTTATTGAGTTGATGAGGACGACATCATTAATATAAAAATGCGGTTAATATTATCAGCCGCATTAGCCACCAAATCAGACGCTCGATGGGTTCAACATGTCCATCTAATCTGCTGAACACTATAGAAATGCAAATTTAGTGCGGTTTCCTCATATGAATGGTAAAATAACTGAGACCTTTCAACTAGGACGAGATCTCAAGTTCAACTTTTGTCCAATATGATCTCTGGAAGTCCTGTCACGAAGTTCTAACATCACAAATCTAGTCCTGTTGACTAATTTAGAAATTTTTTAATTAATTGGAGACTAAATTGATCAATAAGATTGTTGAGCTGGCTAGAGCGAATCAAAATCCCCTACCGAAGTTGGATTTGTATCTAACCGAACCATCTAAATCCACCCGTCGAGTACGCTTAGCAAAACAATTAGACGAGGTTCTTTTCCTCCTTAATAAATATAAAATGAAGAGGAGACCAATACTTAAGACAGAAGAGAGGAGATTGATGAGGGCTCCACCTTTAATATTTTTCTTTTGGCTTTCTTCTTTAGGTAAGGGTGCGTAAGAAATTCCATTGAATCAATACGTCTCAGAACGTTTTAAACGCCCCAAAGGTTCAAAAACCGAGCAGGCGAGCGAAATGTTGTCTCCGCAAGCTTTCACACGACAAGGAAGCTTCGATGCACCACATGAACGAGTCTCGAGCTCACATCAAGGTAAACAATAAAAGTAAAATGAATAAGAATAATGCAAATTTGCTTATAAAAATGGACAAACCAACGAAATCCGCATTCTATCTGCGAGATCATTGCCTCTCGCGCAGAGGTGAAAGACGCATCTTCTTTCTTTCTTCAAAAGCTGGTGCAGCAGATCAATGGCCGCCATCAACGCCACACCAACTGAAACACAGAGGTTAGTTCTGCATCATCTCTCTTTCGCCGTTTGCTTATGTTTATCTCGTTCCTTTTGAACTATACCCTCCTTTGACTCACGAGCATCTAGTGAACTCGGCTCTCTACGTTTGCCAGAACTTTTATTTATAGGGCTTTCGCAAATCCATCCAACCGGAGTCATTTATTACTTACTATAATTAGTCTGTATTAAGGCTAATCATATGGACTTTGCATGTCGTTAAAGCTGAATTATAGTTTGCCGTCGAGCAGTATTTAAGCATAAAGGTGAACCGCTGTTGCTATGAACTTGTTCTACTCACTTGCACCATAACCTAATAATTTCTGATTTTGTCATTCTTTTGGGTAGACCTGAAGAACGAGGAGATGCCATGATTCAAAAATCCAAAGAATTCTTGATAGCCTCGCTAAGATGGTCATTTGCTGTTCTTGGAGCTAAGGACTTACTTATAAACATGCAAGTGCCCTTCAGTGTTATAGCCGTAGCTCTCATCACGCTATTTGCCATCAGTTCGCGAACAACACGAAGCAATCACAGAACAGCATTCATCAATTTGGCATTTCTCCTGCAAGGATGTCTCGTTGTTGGGTTAGCAATTGACTTGATCATACAGAATTCTTACATTAAGTGGGTTATCTACGTTATGTTCCTTGCTATGGTAGCTATAAATCCCGATTACCAACAAGTTTTTCGGGAGATGATACAAATCTTCAGGTCGAAGTACGAAGCAACTTCTTCGAGACTCAAACACTTCATTCAATCACAACCGACCATCCAAAATATTTTGAACATTAATGATGCAAGCCGAGAAGAACCATCAATGAATAACAACTCCACAACTCAACCAGTTGGTGGCAACGGAAGCAGAGTCAGGGTGAACAATGTTTAGTTGATGGCATGATAGTGTTCAACACCCTTTATCTCACTTTTGGTTTTTGTACCATAAGATGTTTGCACGATATGTAAAATAGATGTCTGGGTTTTTCCCCCTGTATTATGTGTTTGTATGATTTGTAAAAGTGTGGTCAGACTATAGACTATAGTAGTCCTTCATTGATGCATTAAGTTTGCAACTATGCATATTTGCCCCAGATTGACAGTGTAAAATCTATTTCCAGTTAATTTTGTCCCCTATGGTATCCCTTTTAGTTTTTTTCCTGCCTATAGTGTGAATCAGCAATGCGATTTCCCGCAAAATATCGGTTGGCAATGAGATAAAGTATGGTGCTTTGACCAGATGAGATTTCCTACGCTCATTTTATTTGATTTACTTTATCCTTCGTCCTCTTAAATTGTAGGACCAGGCGTTTAAAACTTGCACACAAAAAAACTGGAGGTACAATACGTTTTTTTCATTATTTATGCATTCTTTCAAGTGAAGAAGTCCAACGCTAGAAAAAGCATATGTTCACAAAAGCTAGTCTTAGCATAAACATTCGATGTTGACAGTGCATGACGTTAATCTGATTGATTACAACACATGTTCTTGATCTAATAATACCGTTTACGTAAACATTAATTCAACCGCATCGTCAGTAGTCATCACATGGAATAATAAAGAGAGAGAATTTCCGACAAATTGCAGTCGGAAGTTCTAGCAGGGACCAGTTGACCTGGTTCTCACACGGCGTTGGGTCTCCGGCATTTTGACTCCCCTTTTAATTACGTAAATGTATTTTTTTTTCCCAAAAGGACGTTCCATACCTTTGCCGTTTTGTCAAGTTTTAAACGCATGGGCCTACGGTACTGGAATAAAAAAGCATGGCTACTTGCACAGATAGCAACACTTGATATTTTGAAAATTAATGATTTTGAAGCCCATATTTCATTTGCAGCATATAATTCTTCATTCGGTAAATGTTAATGTTAATGTTAAATATATAGTTAAGCACGCATATCATTGCTCCAGAAAGATGAGGCAAGAAACTACACTGCACAAATCCAAGAGCATGAAGTAATAACAACAGAGTAGAGGAAATTGACATACCGATAATGTCGGGTAAGTTGGGGCCATTGGAGAAGCGGCTGGTCGGCCGGTCAGTCAGATAATCGATGCTATACCGCAGGAATTCGAAGCGCACGGTGATGGCCAAGTGGTTGCGCTACAATGCCGACGGCGCAGTATGACCAGGGAAGCAATTACTGAATTAAGCGGAGGGATAGGCATAAAGGAGAATAACATTGAAGGGGGACTTGGCATAGGCGTAACTAAGCTGCTATTAAGGATATGGCCACTAAGCATAGCAATAAAGTGAAATCTATCGATCAATTTTTTCTTCAACCCTTTAGAATTGCTTGTTTATTCATTCATATATGACTAGAGGAAGTAAGGTCTCTGTAGGAGTAACTCGTTACCTTTTGGGTAGAATTGCCACAACATGGACGTTGTTCCAAGCAAGAATTTTTGTCCCCATAGCCCCATCCTCCTCTCATATCTTGGTAATCAGTTATATGGGAACCGGATGATCGGATTCTTGATAGGTGTTCTTTTTATAGCGCAAGTTCAAGGTAAATGCTACATTGAACCTCTAAGTTTAGAAAAACAAAATCTTAAGTTTTAGAAAGCGATATAAATAGTTGGCCCAAATACTTGATAACTTAAAGGATGTTTTTTAAGTGAAATTAAGTACCACCAAGTAATTATCACTGGGTAAACAATAGGACGTTCGCAACGTTCTTGACGATGTTTGTATTCCTTCGCAGTTCGTGCAATATTCATCCCCAGCCATCACCAAACGCAGCTTCTTTCAACGCGTGGCGCCGCAGGCATGTGATTAGAAACTTCCCTTTTTACAATCCCCACTTTTTTTTCCGTTAAATTTATAAATAAATACAGACTACAGATAATTAATTTTGCTAAAATGAAGGAAACGTTAAAAACGGTGAGTTGCTGATGGCAACAAATATTAGTCCCCACGGCCAAACTAGATTGCATACCGGATGACATCACCTCTCTCTTCTTCTTTTTTTCCAAATTGTAAATCAATTTACAAAGATCTAAGTATGAATTTCTATTGCTTATGAAAAAAATTTCATTGAACTAACTTTTAAAAGCTATACCAAATTGTGGGAAATTAAAGTAGTACTTCAATTAGGAACGGGATGAGAAACTCTTATCTGCTCCAGGATACGACACCACGTTCACAAAAATCAATTATTATTGTTATTTTTTATAAACAGTTATCACTTGTCAATACCATGAATTTCCTTATTTTAAAATAAATAATCGAATACACCATTGTTTTACAATTAAAGTGGACGAAATTCTCAAATTGTCAATAATACTTGAAAACTTCGGACGTATGAAACGTCTTGGATGGAGAGAGAATTTTCCTCCGAATGGCTTTGGCTTTAAATCATCAAATTTAAGAAAGCAAGAAAGAAGTCAATAAATAAAAGGGCCAAGTACCGAACGTCTAGATCACTCAGCGGACGCCTATAAAGGTGTAAAAGTGGGGCCATTGAGATAAGACAACATTGTTGGCTTAAGTTTTTTACTGCAGGCAAGGCCAATTACATATGTCGAACGGATTGTGCTTGAGTTTTATTTTTGTGATCTCCTTGACGAAGGTATCAAGCTTTCACTGCTCCATCCTAACAAGTGATATGAAAGTCTGTAGCTGATCGGTGGCCTCTCTCGATATGTGTCAGCTTTCAGCGATCATCTCAAGGAAGGAATTTAGAATGTAATTCCCAAATCAGAGTAGAGGCAGGTGATGTCCTTACGTAAATGTTACTCGTATTAAAATCTAGCAAAATTTTTTATCTGGTTCAGGTTTAGATTTGAGTTAAGATAACGTTAGTGTGGAAAGACATTTGAATGGATGTTGAGGTGCACGTTTGGGATGTCAAATCCCACATCAAAGAACTAATTGGGTTGCAGAAAAAATTGAATGCAAAGCAGTTGGTCGGACAAAGACACCACAAGTATCCTGACTTTCATATAATACTCATTCGGGTGCCGTAATTTCTTAGCCTGATGACTTGAGCCACGTTAGCCTTTTGATGGATCGCTAGCTTTTTTATCGATCGAATCCTTTCTCACCGAAGGTACTGTATGTATTTCTTGAGCACAGGCTGCATAAAGATATGGGGCCGAAGACGAATCGGGCTGACCCTTTCGCTGCGAAACTACTTACAGAAGAACAAGACGTCCCGTTCTCTTGGCGATGGAACCCCCTTCTCTTTTTTAAAAACGAAAAGAGCAGGAAATTTTTTAACAGCCCAGAGCCTTATATATATATGGCACCGCGCTCAGCTCATCTTCTTCCTCATCGGCATTCGCAGCGCTCAGGAACACTGTTCATCGAGCGCCAACAGAGCTGAGCTTCGGCATCTGCAGAGCTCTGGCAGAGAGTCGCAACACTAAAGCAGAGGAACATGGCGGATCACGTGAGCATACCAGTTCCAGCCGGAACTGAAAGGTACGCAGCTCACTCATGGAGATATTGTCTCGGCAACTGCCGTCGCGGTTGGGACTGCAGGTCGAGCAACTCGTCAGTCCTTGATCGATTTCTTTCTGATCTGATGCAGGGACGAGGTTCAGCAGCCACAGCACCCGCACCAGCAGCAACAGGGGTGGATCGACTCGGCCAGAAAGTTCCATGTCCTGTTCGGTTTGCTGAAGCTGCTGATAATCACGCGTTCCCAATCTCTAAACATCATTTGCGAAGTCATTTATCTACTATCTCTGATTGAGGTCACCGGACCCACAAGCTCGAATTGGGTGTACTGGTGCTTGTACGTCGGTTCTGGGACTCTTGGCTTCGAGCTGCTTCTATGGATGAACCTTTCTCCAGTTACGTCGCTCGCCGTCAATCTGTGCTTACTTGTGTACGCTTTGGCATCATCTGGCCTGCTTGAGCGAGGCTCCGACCAGCTTCTACGGCTTGTTCAGCCGCTCGATGACGAGCCATTTTCGGAAGTTCAGTTCAATATTTGAAGCGCCTATCCCTCCTGCTGTAATTGCGTGTATGAGTCTTCTGTTGTGTATGTCATTTGTAATGGTTCTGATTCAATTTCCTTACTTGTAACAGTAATCTGTGAGGTGTGTATCGATGTCGATTTACGGTGTATGTCATTTACCCACAAGAATACCATTCACTGAACATTTTACTTTCAATTCCATTGGCTTTTCTGTCGCCTTCTTTCTTCTTCTATTTCTCTCCATGTTCTTTTGTTATACCCATGTTTGTAACTTTTGGGATTTTGCATTAGCAGTAGAACATCATTTTCCTTATGAAACTTCCCAAGAATCATTTTTTGGGGGGCCGATGCGATTAACATAAAATTAATTTGCATATGTATGCGAAAGAAATTTCAAGAGGGAGGCGGTTGTCATCGGTTGCCGCCCGACTCTATGATTGATCGTAGAAGAGGAGTAAACTGCTTTGCCATCTAATTCGATATACATCACCATGTTTCTTATCTGACTCGTTTAATTAGCAAATGCAACCATGCTCTTCATCAGTACATGCACCAAAATTTGAAGCGTTGGGATGTCCAGGGGAACCTTTTCTTACGAACTATTTCGCCACGATTCTTTGAGACGTCCCATACGTTTCTTTTCCTGGTCCAAGAGGTCCCACCCTAAGGCCACGTCACCACCAACGTTGTTGAGCGTACTAGGACGAATCCCTCGTGGAGTCGGCCTCGTTCTTTTTAGTTTTCCGTGTGAATCCAGGTAACGATGCGATGGATTCACCGGCAACAGTGGAAAGTTCTGCGCCAGTCGTCACAAAGGATTTAATTAATACATAGCCATATTCTTTCACGCATCATATTCAACGTCGGATGTCCTCAAAAATTTGATACGTCCCGTTCTTTTGCGTCTTGACCCGTTCCTTGGAAGTTCCCTCTTCTTCTTTTTTGCTTTTGTCACGTCGGGGTTGTGAGGTTTTACTTCATTTTTAAGGGGAAAATTGCCCGATCGATCCTAAAGCTTCAATTCATCTTTGTCAACTTAAATAATCCTAAATATTTAGGTGTAGGTAATCCTAAATATGCTCAGTGTGGATGGATTTGGGTTGGGGCATTTTAATCATCGTTCACAATAAAGGGTGCAACGAAGGACGGACGGTTGGCATAGGTGTTGTACCTATGTCAGAGATCCAAAGAGATCACCAAGAGGGAATCCAAATCTGAGCCCTTCAATGTATCTAGTCGAAAAACTCAAGCCAATGAGTTATGGGATAATCAAAATATATCAACTATTTCACACCACACCAATTCTCCGATATAAGATTTTCTAACACAACCTACACATGCAACTCAAAAGAGGGTCGGTTGTTTAGGTGTAGGTAAATTCTCCATGGAAATAGGTGCAGTTTGATCAATGGGGGGGAGTGCTTGAGGCATGCAACATAAATTCGATACATACATCCGAAGAGATCACCAAGAGGGAATCCAAGTATGAGCCCTTCAACGTATCTAATCGAAAAACTCAAGCCAATAAGCTATGGGATAATAAAAAAAATATCAACTGTTCCATACCAAACCAATTCTCCGATATAGGATTTTCTAACACAACCTACACATGCAACTCAAGAGAGGGTCGGTTGTTTAGGTGTAGGTAAATTCTCCATGGAAATAGGTGCGGTTTGATCAATGGGGGGGGAGAGTGCTTGAGGCATGCAACATAAATTCGATACATACATCCGAAGAGATCACCAAGAGGGAATCCAAGTATGAGCCCTTCAACGTATCTAATCGAAAAACTCAAGCCAATAAGCTATGGGATAATAAAAAAAAAAAATATCAACTGTTCCATACCAAACCAATTCTTCGATATAGGATTTTCTAACACAACCCACACGTGCAACTCAATAGAGGGTCGGGTGTTTAGGTGTAGGTAAACTCTCCATGGAAATAGGTGTGGTTTGATCATTTTGATCTGATAGCGCGTGGTTACCTTCTAATTTCAGAGGATTCCAGTTAGAAAAGAACACTAAGAAAAGACATGAAGTATATTTAGGACAATCTCTTTAAGGTTTACACAATTCTCGAATCAATTTAAAGATGAAACAAAATTAGTTCCCATTGTGCCTCTTTTAAGAATCTAGAAAGAGCCCCACATCATTCATAATGCCTTTCTTGAATTCTTTCCTACATTTAGCTAATTAGTGCATATGAATTATGAAAGTAATATCTAGGATCACAAATCTAGTTACTATTAATGGTCAACTTAATGTGAAAATTTTAAGACTAAACTGGACAATAGAATTGCCGAGCTAGCTAGAACTATTTGAAATTCCAAACTGAAGTTGAATTTATATTTAACTGAACCATCTAGATCGACTGTTGGATACTCTCACTAAAACAATTAGATGATGAATTTTGCATCCTTAATTCATAAAAAATGAGGAGAGAGAGAAGAGAGGAAATTCCACGGAAGCCAGAAGGGCTCCACTCTAAGTGTCCTTGTCATTTTCTTCTCTGGGTAAAGAGTGCGTGCAAAATCGAACTGCATGCGAAATTCCTTTAGATTTGATGCGTTTCAGAACGTTTCAAACGTCCCTCAGTTTCAAAGCATCGAGTGGACGAATGAAATGTTATGTTCACAAGCTTGAACGCGCAACGAGAAGCTTCTTCAGCCATCCGCCACATGAACTTGGTCTCGAGCTAGCCTACCTGGTCCTGAAGTCAACAACAAAAAATAAAAATGATCAAAAATCAAATGAAAGAGGGCTTTTAAGAACACAATGTTGGATAGATATGAAGCCTATCTCGATTTGCATTCCCTGCAAGCTCTTCGCCTCTCGAGCCACGGTGAAAAAAAATCAGCTCTCTTTATCCGAAAGCAAGCGAAGATCGATGTCTGACATCAACGTTACTTCAGCTGAAGCTCGGAGGTCAGTTTTTGCATGTTTCCCCCGTTCCTTGTTCCCTGTTCCTCCTCTGGATCGGAAGCATTCAGTGATCATGGCTTTCCATGTTTACTGGAACTTTTCATTTGCACAACTTCTGCAAATCCATCCATAAGATCAAGAGTCATTTATGACTTTAGCAGATTGACCCGTTGGAACTAATCATATGGACTTTGCATGTCATTAATGCTAAGATCTAGCTTGTAATTTTAGGCTATATTAATCAATTCAGATTTCATTGTTCTTTTTTGGTAGACTGGAAGTGCAAGAAGATGGCGTCATTGAAAAATCGAAAGATTTCTTGATGTCCTCACTTTTATGGTTATTTGCTGTTTTCGGGGCTAAGGATTTCCTTATGAACAAGCAAGCGACTTTCATCGCCTTTTCTGTAGCTCTCATTGCAATCTTCAACATCAGTTCGCGAACAACACAAAGCTATCGTGGAATGACATTTATCAGTTTGGCATTTCTCATACTAGGATGTCTCGTTGTTGGAATAGTAATTGACTCAATCGTGCTGAATTCTTACATCAAGTGGGTCATCTATGGTTTCTTCATTGCTTCGGTAGCTATAAACCCCAATTACCAACAGACTTTTTGGGAGATGAAACAAATCTTGAGGTCCACATGCGAAGAAACTTCTTCAAGACTTGGCGAATCGTTCAATCAAGTACAAGTGGCTATCCAAAATCGTTTGAAAATTATTGTTCAGGGCCGAGAAGAATCACCGATGACTAACAACCCTGCAAATCAACTGGTTGGTGGTGACGAAAGCATAGTCGGGGAGGACAATGCCTAGTCGTTCGAGATATGGAATTCAACACCCCTTGTCTACATTTTTGCTTTTGCACAATAAGATTTTTGTACGATATGTAAAACGTATGTAAGCTTTTCCCTCTGTATTGTGCTTGTAGGATATGTAAAAGTGTGGTCAAACTATAGTAGTTCTCCATCCATACATAAAACTTGCAATTTTTTTGTATATTTGCTCCATCTACATGAAATTCTTATCGATTTACTCTCGCTAATTGGTAAATCTACACCTGAACAAGTTGATTTGACTAGTTAGGACGCATGTTCTTTGACTCGCCTTCTAATTGCGTAATTTCTATATGTTACAAAAGGACGTTCCATATCTTGACCTTCTGTGCAAGTTTTAAACGCCCTGTCCTACGGCGTTAGAGGACAGTGGGATAAAGTAAGTCAAATGATTGTTCATTTCCCCAATTTTAAAAGAAGTAAATATGCAGACATATCTTCTTGTTATTAAATGATTGATAGATGACAGAACTCCATGAAACTTTTCAGATATTAAGGGCATGAATGATAACCATTCTGGCGAAATTGATTTATGAAAGAAAAATAGATTTTTCTCTTTCTATTTCTAGATAAGTTTCTTAGCAAAAATACACATTTGATAATAATACAAAATTTCTACTCTAGAAATAGAAATTCCTTTGATAATGACACAAATTTTTTCCCTTTCAAACGGTGGTAATTGGCAAACGGCAACCGGTGGATGGTGGCCGGCGACCGGTGGCGGCAGCGGTGGCCGCAACCGCCGGCGGTGGCGGCGCGGCGCAGCCGGCAAACAGCAATCAACTAACGGCGGCGACATCGGCGGCAATTGATGGACGGTGGTCGGCATCAACGGATGGACGACCGGTTCGTAATAAGGATGCATGATGAGAATAATTTTTATTTTTCATTTACGTTTCAAAAATAGAAAAGTTGAAATTTTTTACTTCGATATCTATTCTAAACATATTTCTAGAGCAAAAATCTATTTCAGAAATTAAAAAAAATGAAATAATTTTATCAACAGATTTCTATTCCGAAATAAGTCGGAATAGAAAAATTGTTTCTAAAAAAAAACGAAACGAGGTTTGTGATGCACCCCTAAATCTCTTCCAAAAACAAAAATCTGTTTATATTCATTAAACTCACTTATTTTGCAAATTTTGGAACATTCATTAATGTGAGTTAACACCTTTGTTTTATTTTCGCCTGGGGGAGGGGGTATTGTGGTAAATGAAAGTTTGTGTTTTAACCCCAGAAATTCGTACGAGTTATAAACGAATCTAACACAAATTGACGGCCTGGCCAAAAATAAACAAAGAGAATGAAGAAGAGGTGTTCCTTTTGATTAAAGATCCCATCTTTTTGCTTATTCCATTCAAGCATAAACCTCACTTTGATGACAAACTAGGCAGTAATTAGCACTCTAATCAACATCAGTACGTTTCCAACGTTCTCCCCAATGCTTGTATCCCTTCTCGGTTGACATTATCTCCCTTGAAGTCCTTTTGTCTCTTTCGATGGACAAGGGTATTCTGCGCCAGCGCCAAATAGACTTTTGAGGAGCTTAAGAAAGCAAAAACAGAACTTAAATGAGCGACGAAGACGCGTGGGTCAAGAAAAAGAACTCAAAAAAGTTATTGCGTAACCAAGAAACGGGACGTCCCGTTCATTTCACGGTCGATTAGACAGCTTCTCCGAACGCATGACACAGCAGACGTGTCTTGGAGACGTCCCTTTTACCGATCCCAAGTTTATCACTCAAATGAATAAATAAATCCAGACGAGAGATTTTAATTTTTTGCAAAATGATTTTCATTTTTCGAGGGAAATGTGAAAACCAGTCTCTTTGGCTTGGCTTCTGATGGAGAAATGTGTGCCAGCAAGTATTAGCACCCACAGCTAAACTAGATTGCGTATCTGATGCCAACGTCCCGATTTAATGAGGAGGATTAGATTAGTTCGATGCAAAAGAATACAAAGACTTAACATGTTAAACTCATTCTTTGGAGAATTTTAAAAAAGAATGAGTACACTGAAAATCCTAATTTCTTTTTTGTGAAAGTACAATTAAGCTTTTAAAAGTTTCAAAAAATGTAATTAAGTCATAAAACTTGTCAAATCGATTCAATTAACAATTGAGTCTTAAAATCGTTGATGTGGATATTTGCCATCCTAAGTGACATGGATGGCACTGACATAAATAATTTTTAATAATTTTTTCTGAAATTTTATTTTAATTTTGTTATTTCCTTTCTTAACTATTCTTTTTTGTGTCAACAAGGGTCACCAACAACCCTCGCCAAGTGTGAAGGCCTTGTCCTTTATTACAAGTGAGGGCCTTTGCAAACTCGTTGGCCCCAAGCGAGGGCACTAGTGGCTGTTGTGAAGGTCACCCGTGAACCTTGTTGGCACACAAAAAAGAACAAAAAAGCAAAGAAAATATGTTCAAAAAATAATAAACTATAATTAAAAATTCTCCACGTCAATCCTGACCACGTAAAATAGTTAACATCATATTAGTAATTTCCAGCTAGAATTGGTCAAATAAACTTAATTTGTAAAATGTGAAAATATTTAATGTTTAATTAACAAAATTGAAAATTTTATGACTAAATTGACAAAAGTATGATAAGTTTAGGACTTTTTAGACAATTTTTCTTTTAAAAAATTAATTATCACAATTTTTTTTCAATAATCGATTACCACACATTAAGTAACTAACTTCCTTATTTCAATTATCAATTTTAAGTGGCCGAAAATCTCAAATTGTCGATACACCTTGAAAACTTGGGGACGTATGGAACCTCCTTTCCACGGTGGCAGTCGTTCGTGCCACCACACACGTTTTTTTTACAAAGTTTTTGACTCTCCAAGTTAAGGAAGCAAGAAAGAACTAAATAAATAAATTGTCAAAGTACCGAACGTCTGGATCATTCGGAACGGGCGCACGGACTGGTGTTAAAAATGGGGCCACTGAGATATCGCGGATTCATTCCGCAGTCCAATAAAAAATAGTTAATATTAAATCGCTTATTTAGGTGCATGTGTGAAAAGGATCGGGGGACGACCCACGTGGAAGAATTACGTGGTATGAAGCTCGCTTAAGGTTTTTTTTTTTTTTATCGAAAGCGAGTCCGATCCAATTTGCTTAAAAGCCTCGACTGGGGCTCTATCTTTGCAATCTTCTGAACGAAGATATTGAATTTCTATTGCGACGTGCATCAGTTTTTGACAATTATTTTATAGAAGGCCCTGGCTTGCCACTAAGTTTAGTTAGGCCAAGGTAATTGATGATTCTACTAACTAAGGGTAAGCATGGTTCGGATGAGCGGTTCCTACCTTGAAATTGGGAATCGTCTATTAAAGACTGATTTTGAAAAATTGAAACCGAAAGCCACCACTCATTGGATCCATGGATCTACTTGGGAACCGAACCGCTAGTCCGATTCGATTCCTGAGTGAGTTCAAACCAATCCCCTCATCCCTATAAAATTGCATTAATCAATTAATATCAAGCTAAACCTATTTTCTATTTTAAAACGCCAAAACTTGTTCAGCCTTATATTAGCTCTTAATTTCGTATTGTGACCACAAAGCATCACAACATTTACCGACATCTCCAATCAATCATCTCCTTCATATTCGTTTGTTTATTTTGTTTTGATTGAGAAAGCAAGTAAATGGATTATTAGAATGGAAAAAAAAAAGTGTAAGGGATTAGTCTTATTACACACGCAATAGACAAAATTAGTCAATAATATTTAATAACTATAAATATACATATACACACATATATATTTGATCAAAATACTACAAAATAAATAAATAATTGCAATGGATTTTTTTTTTGAATATATATATCGGATGAGTGGGTAGGTGGTTCCACGCCTAGAATCAGGAATCTGACCATTACTCATCGATTCCACTAAATTGGAACTAAGAATTGGACCGCCCTCCATGGGAACCACCAATTCTAATCCAATCCAGGCGATCCCCAATTCTTTTGCACACCCTACTATTAACATTTGCTAAAAACTACACGGTATTTGGCTAGAAGAGGACATCTTTAGTGGCGTGATATGATGCCCACTTCAATTCTATAACTTCCTAGATCGATAATTTGAGTATTACAACTTTTTAATTGATCATTAATTTATTTATTGAATATTTTCGCACCAAAGGAAATGTATATATCTCGAGGATACGCAATATCGAAAGATGTTTGAGCCGAAGACGTATCTGGTTGACCTTTTTCTCTGCGAAATTATTTGGACCGCCATTTTCAAAGAAAACTTCAGAAAGACGACACCCACAAGTACCTCCCCTGCACATTGAAAAAAACAGGGACGTCCCGTTTATTTGCCGATCGGCCCGTTTCTTTCAAAAGGAAAGAGCAGAGAAATTTTAAAGTCCCGAACGGAGACTATATAACCACGCTCCGTCATCTTCCTCTCATACGCAACTCAAAGAGACAAGTTCATTGAGCTCCGCAAAGCAGAGCTCGAACATCTGCAGAGTTCAAGCAGAAAGTGGCAACGCCAGAGCTGAGGGAAGATGGCGGATCATACAGGCGTAACAATTCAAGCCGGAATCGAAAGGTATGCTAATTCGCTCGTGGATACGTCGTTTCTAAAACTGCTGTGATGGTTGGGACTGTGGGTCGAGCAAGTGGTCCAATCTTGATTGTTCTTTTTCGGTTTGATCGATTTCTTTCTGTCCCCGTGCAGAGACGATGACCAGCAGCCACAGCACCAGCACCAGCTGCGACAGGGGTGGCTGGACTCTGCCAGAAAGTTCCACGTTGCCTTCGGGTTACTGAAGCTGCTGATAATCACGCATTTCGGTTCGCTGTACATCATCTGTGAAGTCATTTATCTAATATCATTGATTGAGGTGACCGTACCCGAGAGCCCAAATCGGGTGTACTGGTGCTTGTACATTGGTTTCGGGACTCTTGGCTTTGAGCTGCTTCTCTGGATGAACCTTTCTCTGGTAACGTGGCTGGTCATCAATCTATGCTTAGCAGTGTTTGTTTTGGCATCATCGGGTTGGCTCGCACGAGGCTCTGACCGGTTTCTACAGCTTATTCAGCCGTTCGATGACACGCTATTTTCAGAAGTTCAGTTTGATGTCTGAAGCACCTAAAATCCTGCTGTATTTGTGTGTATGTATGTAATTTGTACTGAGGCTTGTGACATTGTAATCGAATGCAGAATATATTTAGACGTATCTTGTTCTGTATGTCTTTTGTAATGCTTCTCTAGACTTGTGACATTGTAATCAAATGAAGAGTGATCAAAGGGAAATGATTTCAATTTGCTTCTGGAAAATGATATGCAGAATCAACAGGAATATGCTAATTATCTCTAAAATAGGAAAACAACCTAGAGATATGGTTTCAATTTGCTTTTGGAAAAGCTCTGATCGATCTCGCATTAGTTCACCTGAGCAGCGGTGCATATTAAGAATGTCCACACCAGTAGGGCTTACGCCTGCGAAGAACATCATCTTCCCCACTGTTTCAAAATCCAATTTCCCCATCATCAAGTTTTATCCTGGAGGCCACTTCTACCTCCATGTGCTTGTTCTCACCAACAGTTTCGACCGATTTCACTCAGTGTTTCGTGTCGCAGCTATATTCAAACTTCCATAACCATGAGTTCGTTGACAGGTTTCTAGATTTGCTCGTCGGGAGTGGTCAACTCCGGACGACAGTCCTTTGGCTTAAATTGATCTACGCCACTCATATCAACCACGAGGTGCAGCTAGGATTCGCAAGGCCTACAGCATTCCTCGTGCATAAGCTCCAGCAGATCAAAGCATTCATGTCGACAGCACTCGTTGACAAAAGTTTCTGGCAAAAAAAAACAGCTTCCAGCTTCATCGATCCAAGCAATAAGTTGCCGTCGATTACTTTCCAAGTCCAGTAGAAACATGTGCAAGAAATTTAGCAGAAATGATGACCACCAAAACTCACGAACAACACTGCAATTGGAACAATTCATCGATCTTGCATTTCTCCTACTAGAATGTCTCGTTATTAGAATAGCAATGAACTCAATCATCTGAATTCTTACATCAAATGCGTTATCTATGCTATGTTCGGTGGGGTGGTAGCTATCAATCCCAATTACCAACAGATTTTTCTAGAGATGAAACGAATCTTCAAGTCCATGTTTGGAGCAACTTCTTCGAGACTCAGCAACTCGTTCATTCAAAGCACATGCGATTATTGAAAATCTTATGAAAATCAACATTGTAGACTGAGAAGAATCATCAATGAAAAACAACTCTGTGACTCGACCGGTTGCCGGTGCCGTAGGACCAAGCGTATAAAACTTGCACAAAAAAAAGGGGAAGCATATTCCATGTTGAGAGTACATAAACTTAATCTGATTAATGATAAAATACGTCTTAAGAGGTTACTCTGACTGGCTACCGGACATATTGTGCATCTAATACCGTTTCTGTAAACATTAATTTGATGGCATCGTCAGTAATAGTCTCACATTGGAGTAGAATACCCATAAAAGATGAAAGAAAGAGTCCGACAAGTTGAAATCAGAGATTTTAAGCAAAGACTTGTTGACCAGTTTCCTCGTACGTTGTCGGGTCTCCAGCAATTCGACTCTCCTTTCTGATTATTTGATTTTTTCTTTGTTTCCAAACGGACGTTCCATAGCTTTGTCCTTTTGTGCAAAGTTTTAAACTTCTGGGCCTACAGCATTAGAGGAATGTACCATCTGTTCTTGCCCAAAGTAGCAATCTTCCGTAAGGCTTGAGATTGTATAGCCCAATGATTTTACGGAAAAGATAAACTACTTTGAAACAAGGAAATGTATCTTCAATTGTCTCGACAACAAGATCGATAGTAAGAATGAGGAGTCCAAATTTCTATTTCGATCATAGGCGTAACTAATCTGCCATTGAAGGATATGGTCGGTAAGCAAAGCAATTATAATGGAATCGGCGCCGCAGCATAAACGTTCTTCCCGAGAGAATTTCCGTCCACTAAGCCCCTATCCTCCTCTTGGATCTCAGCAATAAGTCCTACGGGAATAGGACGATCCGATTCGTTGACGGGTGCCAGTTCAAAATAAATGCGGCATTGATTGTCCAAGATTAGGGAAAAGGAACTCAAAAAAAGTCATTGCAACGTGCGTCCCCAGCTCCCACAGGAAACGGGACGTCCCGTTCGTTTGGCGGTCGACGAGGCAGGTACTTTCCATGCGGGACGCAGCAGACGTGTCTTTTAGAAAGTCCTTTTGGATTGGATTCGTTCGATACAAAAAGCGTACAAGGAGAAAAACTTTAAAAAACCAAAACACAAAAAAAGAGAGGGTGCATTGGTCAACCATGGAGGTGCTGGCGACCTTTGCTGTGAGGAAGAGAGAGAGAGAGATCAAAAGCTCAATTGTACAACATCAAACACCAAAAAGTACCAAAAAACCCTGATCATCGGGGAGATAGGCGGTTCAAAGGCAGAATCCTGAATCCCGCCATTAGGCGGAACTCACATTCGAACGTCAGGATGTCTTGGAGTCAAGGTATCGAGACATGAATAGTTGATAATTATGGTAGAGGTCGAAATGAACTTTCCAAAATGAATTAACTTTTTCAGGAAAACGTAAGAAACAGTCTCCTGCTAGCATGGACTATGATATACCAATAGTTATTGGCCTCACAACTAAACTAGATTGTATATCAGATGCCAATGTCCTTAATCAGAGGATTAAGTTAGTCCAACACAAAAGAGTATGAAGACTAGATCAAACAAAATTTAAATTTAAGGACCAAATTTTGAATTGTCCTGAAGTTTAAGGACCATCTTGACATCGTTTCTCATTTCTCAAATTGTAAATCAATTTTACAAAGATTTGACTATAAGTTCGTAATAATACAAATAATTTTTATCAATTAACTTTTTTAAGCGTTACAAATAGTGAAAAATGGAGAAAAGATCTGGCATAGCAGTTTCTCATGAAACAAAGTGACACATACTTATAGGGAGAATGACACCATAAGTGCTATAATTTTTGTGCAGCGTTCACTATTTTTCTTTTTTCTTTTTTGTTCTATGCTATTTCTACTCTAACTTTCACTCTCAGACTTTTGTCATGTCTCCTTATAAAACATAAGGGTCGAACCTACATCTGAAATTAAATTGTTCCCATCCTAACCCTGTGAGAAGATGGGGACCGATGGAAAGGCAAGATATGTCTTCTTGTCTTTGACTTTATCTTGTCCTTTTCATCTCGATTTTGTTTCCTCACAAAGTAATCATTTTGACGTTTTATACGTATGGGGATAGTTTTGAGAATTGTGAATGATAAACTTGTCTGAATAAACTCATTCCATTTTCTTCTCCTATTATTCATCATCATATTATTGTCACAAATTGCAATGGCAATGTGTGCATATCCACCGTGGTTTTGTGCTTGCCCATGCCCCCAATTTAAAAACTCGATGTTTATGATGAATTGCAAAAATTTCATGCCTTGGGACATAGTATCACAAGAGGAAAATGTGTCAAAAAAGTCATAAACCTATTGTAGTTAGGTCAATTTAATCCTAAAATTTTTTGTATTACCAATTTAATCCTAAATACATTGATCTAGTGCCAATTTAGTTATTCCAGCGAATTTTGACCGAATATTGCTGAGGTAGATGCCAATTGGTTTGTGTGTTATTGTTGACTCTAATGTTGACAATTTTAACAATTTTAATTTTTTTTCCTTGCTTCTTCTTCCTTTCTTTTGCTAGTGATCAGCCATAAGCGATGGCCAGCCATCGGCCATGGCTAGGCTAGCCTTGCTTAGGCGAGGCCCGGCCGCCCTAGATCTAGCAACAACGAGCTTCAACCCTTAGCCCCGCTAGATATAGTGAGGTCACCCCAGCCTGGGGAGAGAGAGCCTCGACGAGAGCTCCCCTCACCAAAAGTTTTCAGTAAAAGAAATGCTTAATCAATACATGCAAAGATTCTCTTCCTCAAAAATTTAAAGTCTTTTAGAATGTCTAAGTGAACCGATTCTTGTAAACTATTTCACCCCGATTCTCTGGGACGTTCCACACGTTCCATTCCCGTTCCAAGATCCAAAGTGCCCACGTCAGGCCACTCCATCAATCACCAACCGCTTTCGAGACGTACGATGATGGATGCCTCTTTGGAAAGGTGTCGTCAGTTTATGCAAATCCAAAGTAGGACCGACATGGGGGTCAGCCTTGAATTTAGGAAGCAGCAATCAGGAAAGTTCTGCGCCAATCACCCTCAAGAATTTTGATTGATACGTCACAAGTTTTGCGCGTCCCGTTCGTTCTAATCCGGTCCCGTTCCTTGAAACCTCGCCTTTTGTCTTATCTACTTCTATTGTGTTGCGGTTTGCGATTTCAAGGAGTGATTGCAAAGAATGCGATTTTGCTTTTATCATGTTTTAGTCTGTTCCTGTTTCTGTTGCGACATCTCAATTGGCGATATCAAAGGCAGCTACCAGCTTCATGCAAAGGTTTCTGAGGAAAAAAAAGGTTTAGAGCTTTTTGGATAAAATTTTCAATTATGTTGTATTAAAATCATTTATCGATCCACTCCACACTGAATGATAGAGCATATTATCATCTTTTTTAGTTATTTGAAATGGGGCATAATGATCTGAAAATATTGAAAGTATTATAAGTTTTTCAATCATTTTAGATAATACACTGCAAAACCGAGCTATACCTTGTCTATTTTTATTACTTGACATATAATGAATTGGGTTTTCCAAGCTATATCACGGTACTAGTTTCATAAAATTTTTCGAATAGCTAATCTAATTAAAATCGGGACATATTAGGGCCGTGAACTTTTTTAAGTATTAAACGGAAAAAGATAACCATGTCAGCTCGGTGAGTAAGCTTCACGTCAATTCGTCTCCATCCTAATCAGATTTAACTATTTTCGTTCTGGGCTTGGATTTGGGCTTGGGCTTGGCTGCTGAACTTCGAGCTTGACCGAGTATGCACAGAGCTCCTCCCAGAAATATCAGAAAATGAGAGTTTCGTTGTTTAATATTTCTGGGGAGGGTTCCGAGAGAATATTAGAAAACTAAGTGTTTCGTTGTTTAATATTTCCAGGGAGGAATCTTGGAACCTTCCCCAAATATATTAAACAACGAAACACTTGTTTTCTCTCCCAGAAGATATTAGAAAACGAAAGTAGGAATACCTCCATATATATATACTCTGCAACCAAGTGATTGTTGCACTTTCTCATCCACCAAAACTGTCACGGAGTTCGTTGAGGTCTACCTTCTGCACAGCATTGTTGATCATCCAGTGACATTTGAAAGGTATGTAATTCATTCGTGTCAATTTGTGCTCTAAAAAGTTTGCTTAAGTAGCTAGTTTTCTTTTCTTTTGAATCTATTTTTCTTCCAATTAATTCATTTCTAATTGGATATAGAGATCATGGATAATCATAATAGCACTAACAATAGGAAAGATTTGACTTAATCAAAAGACTCTACATTGTATTTATATCGTTGAAACTACTCATCGTTATGTATTTCAATTCACAGCAAATCGGGAAGTTGAGTAGTGTGATTATATGATTTTACATCATTTGCAAAGTCATCTATCTCATAATACTGATTAAAATTACTAGACTCAAGAGTTTGAATCCAATATGTTAAGAGTATACCTAGAGCTCTGAAGTGCCTACCAATTTTCTTAATTCCTATCACACGTACTTAAGAGCAATGACTCTTGCGAAGTGGATCAAATTAGAGTGAATAACAAGAATTGGCCAAAAAGGATATTAAACGAACAAAAAAAGGGGGGGAGAGGGGAACAAAATTTGTCATTTCTTAGACCACATAAACCGGAGCAACGTGAATCCTTTTTGTACGTTTTGTCCACATCTTCAACGTTTCATGGAACTTTCCATATAATGAAAAAGGATATAACAGCTTGGAAACCCAACTCATCGGATGCCAAAAGTGGTCAGGTCAGTTTATAACCGTGGTTGGGTCTAAGAAATCCACCACCTCCACCTCCTATTGCAGTTAAGATACTGCTGGGGGTGAGCGATTGGGTCACCGGGGCGAGCACGGTGTTTGTGGGGTAGGGGGGACACGTGGAGGGCCGGGATGGGCGAGGGGTAAGGAGCGGGGGTGACGAGTGAGTGAGATTGGGGGAGTCTGTGGATAATAAGATAGAACGAAAATCGTTCGAGCGAGCGGAGGAGCTCCAGGGTCAACTGCAAAGTCTCTTCCCACCCTTCGAATCCTCCTCGTTCTCTGCTCGCGCTTCCCTTCTCCACAGCCATGCCGAATCAATCAGCAGCTTTGGAAAGGTACATAATTCACTCATTTTCAAATCCATGCTAAGAGCGCAATAAAGCAATCAATTTCTTTTCTCTCTCAAATCTATTTTCTCTTTCAATTAATTTCTTTCAGATTTAATATAAAAACAACGATCAATCACAATATAAGTAATAACATGAGAGTTTTGACTTGTTTATATATCGGTACTTATACATTATTTTTGGAATTCTCAGTTTCAAGTTTCTTTTCTGAATGAGTTTGTCTTTGGTCATGTGGCTAGTTGTCAATATGTGATTGCTAGTGTTTTCTTTAGTATGATCCGATCCACTTACGCAAGTTTTCAACCATTTATGAGAAATTATTCAACCACTCAAGGATGTGCTGTTTTCCCAAGCTTGGCTACCATGCTTAATGACAGCCTAACACACTTGTTCATTTTGCAAGGAGATGCACTAGTTGAGCGTGTTGGATGATGGCAAATTTCATGTAGCATATGATGATTAATCTTCGTTAATGATTGGTCATTCTAATCCATGGGTCAATTCTATGAAAAGAATGTATAGTATCGCGTGGAATAGTATGAAGCCATCTTCAAATATATTAAGCTTTATGCATAAAATATTCAAACTTTTGTTTGCGGGTCATGTCATAGACGAACTTGGGGGAGTGAAAGAGATTGTGTCGGTCAACGATGGAACCAATTTTGGAAGCCGGCTCCTCGGAAGGCCACCAACACGACAATAAGACCACGATCTTCAGTGGCCCAAATCCATTCTCGGGCCCTATCAATCCATTATGGGCTTGCATGCAAAACTGTCTCCAAGTATGACAAGTTGAATTTCACCAATAAGTCCAAACTCGACATCATGTATAATTTATTCAAGGAAAAGTATCAAAAAAAAAATTCTAAACCTATTGCATTTATATCAATTCAGTCATAAACTTTTCAATTTGACCAATTCAGTCATAAGAATTTTCACATTGGTACCAATTGAATCAATTTGACCAATTTATGATGAAAATTGCTGATATGGACATCGGTCATCTTACATGACATAAATGATATTGATGTGGATATTTTTATATAATTTTTAATTATTAAAAAAATTATTAATTTTTTCTTTTTTCTTTTTTCCTCCCTTTTTCCTTCATTTCTTTTTCCCCTTTCTTTTTTACCCATTTCTTCCTCCTCTTCCTCCACCCACCTCCTGCTAGTGGCAGTTGCAATTGTCGTCAAGGGTGAGAGCCAAGATGCCCTCATCAGCCATAGCGTGGCCAGCCCTCACCAGCCTTTAGCAAGGACCAACGAGGGCTTGGCGAGGTCGCCCCTTGCCAAATCCAACAAGGGGACCCTCACCTAGCCTCGCATCGAGGCCAACGAGGACTGGTGAGGGCTTCCCAACCCTTGTTGACCTCTGGCAACGGCTAACCTCACTTGGACGAGGCCCCTCGCCAACGCCAAAGTTTGGTGAGGGTTGACCTCACTTGGATGAGGCCCGTTGCCATCCAGGTGAGGTCACCCTTACCGCAGGGTTCCCTCACTAGATCTAGCTAGGGGTGGCCTTGCTGGCCTTTGGTGCTGGCAAAGACTGGCGAGGGTCCCCTCACCAAATCTAGCTAAGGGCGACCTTGCCAACCCTTACCAAAGGCTAGCAAAGGCCGGTCTTGTTTGTGGGTAGTGAAGGTGTCCTAGCCCTCGCCCTCGCCGATAGCGGCGACCTCTACCGGCCGGTGGTGGGTGGAGGAAGACGAGGAAGAAAGAAAAATAATAAAGGAAAAAAAAAAGAAATGAAGGAAAATAGAAGGAAAAAAAGATTAAAAAAATTAATAAAAAAATTGAAAGATAATTAGAAATTATATAAAAATATCCATGTCGAACTAGTCATGCCATGTAAGATGATTAGTGTCCATGTCAGTAATTTCTAGCATAAATTAGCCGGATTGACTCATTTGGTACCAATGTAAAAAGGTTTAAGACTAAATTGGTCTAATTGAAAAATTTAGGACTGAATTGATACCAATGTAATAGGTTTAAGATTTTTTGGTACTTTTCCTAGTTATTCAACACTTGTTATTGGAAACATAAAATATTGTAAATAAAGAAATACACTTTTTCGTGGAGAAATAAGTTGTGGTGACCAACAATTTGCTCCTGAGATGTATGAACTTAAATAGGTTACTAGGGGTTTATAGATTGCACCATATTTTCCTCTAATTTTGATAAAATAAAAGCGATTCAAACCAGCCTTTGGATTAGTACTTTACAAGTATGCATGAACACTACTCACATGTTGTGAGATTTCCGAGATCATTGTCAAATGTTTTAAAGGATTAAATTATTAGATAAAGATATGATTTGAACATTAAATTATTATAAAACTCTCCCTCTCACTGTCAAATGTTTTAAAAGATCAAATTATTAGATGAAAATGCCTAAGGTACAAATTGGGCAAAGATTCATTTATAAGGTGGCTCGAACTCATAATATCCTCGTAATATCGTGAAATGCAATAAAATTCCTTTATCGCTAGCTACCGCAGTCCATGATCGCCTAAAATACTTGTTCAAGTTTGTGTGGAGCTACACCAGTCAAGGGACATCAGTTATGGTGAATTTCATGTGGACTATGATAATTAATCTTTGATAATCCCTCTAATCCTCAGGCAGGTCAAACCTATAAAAAATATATAGTAGGAGGGGCAAAAGTGTAACAAAAAGATAGTATTTTATTGCGTGGGTTATTGTAGCAATTTTTAAATACTAGAGTTTGGGTTAATATCACCGTAGATTTTAAATTTATCCACTCGTATCATATCTACCCAAAATTAATTTTTATCTAGGAGAAAATTTCAAACTAGTACTCCCACACTAAATTTCCATAAATTTTCACTTCACAAAAAATTTCAAGCTAGCACATATGTACTACATTGCATTTATCCAAAACTAATTTTTATGTCATAAAAGTTTAAGAATTTTAGCAGATTTTCGAAACTTGAGCAAACTCTTAGGGCAAAATTAGCAAATTAAAGCAGATTTCCCAACCTAAGATTTTGGTGATTACATTTTAGTTTTATTTATTTATTTATTTATTTATTGTGAAATGAAGATTAGTTTGGGCGGACATAGCAGTATTGGGCCGAATAGTGTGTCACTTAGTCCTACACCAAGTCAGTCGGGCTCAACTTTCGGACTCCTACTTCGGACCTGGCGACCTTTTGCCGTGAGGGGGGAAGAGAGATCAAAAGCCTCAATTGTACAACTTCCAAACATGACAATGATGAAGCCGTTGCTCACTGGAGGCCCATCAACACAACAATGGGACACGATCTTCATGTGGCCCAAATCCATTCTCAGGCCCTATTGATCCATCATTGGATTGCATGCAAAAGTGTCTTCAAGCATGACAAAGTTGAATTTCACCAATTAAGTCCACTGTTCGCATATGTCTAATTTTATTCATATCAATACACGTTATTGGATATAGAAAATATTATAAATAAAGCTATGACTAACGATTTGATCCTGAGATGCGTGGACTTTAAATAGGTTTGGAGTTTACATATAGGGCCATATTTTCCTCCAATTTTGATTAGAGGAAAATTTCTCCAGCCATCCTTGTAAGATTTGGTGGACCACTACCAAAGGTATAAAAATATTAACTATTAGATAAATGAGTGTGTTTTCACTTTTAAATATTCTAATATTCTCTCCTCTCACATGCTAGACTTTGGCCTAAGTTTAAAGCGTGAAAATATGTAATTAGAAAGGCAAATAGGGGTCTATAACGATTTGAAGAAATTTGTAATAGAAAAGAGAAGGATGTAATATTATGTATATTACTAGAAGAAGATTACAAGACCCCGATATATAGGGAGAGAAAGCAATTAGAGTTAATTATAAATTAAGGTAAACTACAATTAACCTAATCCCAAATATATGTCTAACATATGTAATTTGAATTGAGCAAGAAGTTCCCTTTAACCATGGATGGACGGAGGAAGACACAACCCTCATTTTATTAGCACTGGCATTGCTTTTGTCGAGAAATGAATTTTTGGTAATTATTGTTTAAATAGTTTTCTGAAAATGAAAAATATTAATACATATTCCTTGAACATTAATGGAATTATTATAATTGTACTTTGTCAAAAAAACTCATTTTTATGTACAATTTTTGGGATACTTTTGTATTCAGATCTGTAACATATGTCACTTGGCAATTGAATCCACCATTTTTCATTTTTTGTAATCGAGTATTTTAATTTGCACAATTTCTTTAATCAAGGATTTCTTCAAATGCTGGTTTACAAGGTCATTAGCTCTTATCGAAACTATGGGTTTACTTAAGAACATGCAAGCAAACTTCATTGCAATTTCCATAACTCTCTTAATGAATAACATGAAGCAATCATGGAACGGCATTCAAGAATTTCTCATTTTTCATATTAGGATGTTTTGTTGTTTGAACAACAATCAACTTGATCTTCTTAAATTATTACTTAAGTGGATTATGTATGGTATTATAAAAATTTAAAAGTTTAAGAATAAATAGACATAAATTTAAAGATGACATGATAATTTTTCACAAAAAGAAAAGAAAGAAAGAAATTAACCTTAACCTTGATAGTGAAAAAGAAGGAGTTTTAAATTAATGATAAATTCACATCTTAAAAAGCTAATTCAATGATTATGACACATCTTATAGCATTATCAGTAATAATCATATTATAGTAAAAAAAAGCCAGAAAGATAAAAGAAATATAAATTCTGACAAGTTCAAGTCAGAGATTTAAGCAAGGAGTTGTTAACCTTGTAATTCTGTAATTATTTTTTTCCAAAAGGACGTTCCACACCTTGACCTTTTCTGGAAGTTTAAAACGCCTGGTCCCACAGTATTACGGAAAAGTTGCATCAGTTCTAGTACTTTAGAGTAGTGTGCAATCGTCTTCAAGACTTGAGATTGCAATAATCGGGTAGCCACGCGCACTATACATGCATAACCCAATGATTTTAGAGCAAAGATCATATATCTTGGAACAAGGAAATTCTTTTTTAATTTTCTCGACAACTAAATCAAAAACAAGAAGGGAAAATTCCAAATAAAGACTCGAAGTGAATTTATTTTCTCAAATAAGGATCAAAAGTGAATTTTGTATCATATAAGAACCTAGAAGTAGACCCATTATTTCAATTAATGACCTGAAGTGAATTTTATGTCAAGTAAGGACCCGAAATGATCAAGTTAATCTCTATTGAGGACCTTACCTAGCCGGCAAACATTTTCCGGCAATTAAAATAGGGGCAATTTTATCAGAAATTTGTGATTGGAAAAAAAAAGGAAAATTCTATATTAATTAAGTTTAGGTTATTCATTTAGATGTTTACGTTTTCTTCTTTCTTCTCCCCACTGCTCCTCGTGTTGCTCAATTGGTAGAGAATTTAGGTCTCCGCAAACAAAGAAGTGTCTAGTTTTCTTCTTGTTTTTGAATTCGAGCCTCAACCGGCGGAGAATTTGGGTCTTCGACTTTGCGGAGGATTGGTACAAGGAATTGGGAGAACTTTGGTCTTTGACTTTGCGGAGGATGGGTACAAGAAACGGGAGACCGTAGAAAACCTAGGATTTTTTTTTTTTTTTCTGTTTTACAATTTGTTAATTTTCCCTATATTTTTTTGGACAAAATTGCCCAAACTTCGGTCATCAAAAATGTCACATGCTTGATAGCCGGAAAAATTTGGCTGACCAGCAAGCTCAAGTTATTATTTGGAATTGATTCAATCACTTCAAGTCCTTATTTGAAACAATGAGTCCATTTTAGGTCTTTATTTAACACAAAGTTCATTTCGGGTCATTATTTGAGAAAATTGGTCAACTTCATATCCTTATTTGGAATTTTCCCACCAAAATAAGAATGAGGTCCATTGAACCTTTTAAGATCTTCAATCTTTTTGAAAAAACAAAAAAAAAATAGAGAAATTTTCAGAGTTTCTTTCATTAGAATAAAGTTTCCGGCAAGGAGAAGATGGATATGAAGAAGATTTCCATTTTTTAAACTAATTCACTTATCCAATCAAGCTTATAGCTCAATTTTCTGACAATTAGACAGCAAATTAGCAATCCAATAAACAAGGAGGACGTTTCCAACGGTTTTTGACAACGTTTGTATTCCTTCGCAGTTCACATTATGTCATTGCCAGTCATCATTTGTCTCTTTTTGATCGATAAAGACGTGGGGCATCCCCCTTCTCGCCCCAGATTCACTTTGAGACTCCCCCATTTTCAAGAAAAGAACTCCAGAATCGGGACGTCCCGTTTCTTTTGGCGGTCGACTGCACAGTTTCTTTCAATGTATGCCGCTGCAGAACGCGTCTTAGAAAAGTTCCTTTCCACAATCCCACATCAATTAGTTAGGTAGATAAATAAAAAGCAGACGAGTGATGTTGATTTTCCAAATTACTTTTTTTTTTTTTAGGAGAATGCAAAAAATAGTTGCGTAATAATTTGGCTTTTGATATGCCAACCGGTGGCTAAACTAAATTGCAAGTTTGATGCCAACATCCCACTTTAATTAGGAGGATTAGATTAATTCAACGTGAGAGGGTAAGGACCAAATTGAACAAAATCAAAATTTAAGGACTGAATTTGAGAAAGGGAAACTTTTGTGTGCTCGTGTGGAACGAAACCCTCATTCACAGAAAAAGGAAATTATTAAATATCTTTCTTTTAATTTATTACTTGTTAAGTAACGTGAATTTCCTTAATTTATTTTATATAATCGAATCCATCATTCATTCATCACTTTAAATGGACAGAATTCTCAAATTGTCAATAATAAAAAAGTTAAGAAAGCAAGAAAGAACTCAATAAATAAATGGGTCAAGTACCGAACATCTTTTTCCCCCCAACCCGCGGCTACCTCAAGTGGAACGTAGATGGGTCCTTCCTCAGCGACTCTGGAGAAGCAGCGGTAGCTGGAGTATGCAGAGACCATGCGGGGAAGCTGATCGCCAGTTTTGCTCAGTTGGTTAAAGCCGATTCGGCCGTTCAAGCGGAAGCTAGCGCAGTGGTCGAAACCCTAAAGTGGCTATTGAAGAACTCATCTGCAGTTTCGGACGGAAGGAGTTGGGAGATCCAATCTGATCAGCTTGAGTTAGTGTAAGTGATACGCAGGTTCACAGATCAGAACAGAGAAGCCATTTCTGCGAGCTGGGAGGAAGTCTGTGCGGGCCGGATCTGCTGGGAAATCAGGCCCCTACTCTGTGAAGCCCATGATCTAATAGCTAGAATTCAGCCCATCAAAGTCACCCACTGTAGAAGAGACGCGAATGCAGCCGCAGACTGGGTGGTCAAAGCCAGGCGAAGAAACCTATTACCGGACAATTGGGTCCAATATCCTCCATCTAATCTCTTGGATGTTTTAATTTCGGATGTAGCACATCTAAATTGCTATCAATGAAATCGTCGTATGTGTTTATCGACCAAAAAAAAAAAAAAAAGTACCGAACATCTTTTTGCCAAAAAATAAAAAAGAAAAAAGAAAAAGAAAAGGACCGAACGTCTAGATCACCACAAGAGGCATATAAAGGGGTATAGACGGGGCAGTGAGATAAAATGGCTAAATTTTCATGTTAATATTTCTGAGTGAAAGCGACCCATATCGGGTATGTTTGAAGCGGTATTCGGTGGCTAATATCAGCTTTCAACGAATACTTCGAAGAAGGCATCTTTGATGTGAATTCCAAATCAAGGTGATGGATGATATCCCTAACTCCCTGCTAAGTTCGATTCGGCCTCGAAGCAATTGTCAAGAAGACTCAAAGCGCATATGCCATTACCGCCAACATACACCAAAACTCTATCGGGCTAAGGTTTTGATTCAAGCTAGAGATAGCTCGGTGCATAAAGATACTCGGTTAATGTCAAGGCACATCGGTAAAGCGTTCGACGAAGGAAAAAGTCTAGTGCTAGAGAATCGGTCCGGCATGGAGCACTTAACTAATATATAGCAATTGGCTCCAGGAGAAACACCACAAGTGCTACAACATTCAACACTTTGTATGGTGCTTGTATTTAGGGGTGTCAAAACAGAATCGAAACCAGAATTGAGCCGAATTTTCGTGCATGTTTGGCTTAGTTTAGGTTTCGATTAGGATAATGAAAAAATAATCATTGTATATTCCAATTCGGATAGTTTCGCCACTCTTCTTAATATTACAATTTACACAATCTCTATCATTTTCCACTAAACATCTTTTTAATATTTCAAAAAAGAAAACAGAAAAGCCGAACCAATCCAATCCAAAATGAACCGAGTATTCATTTTAGGGAGCGGTTTAGTTCAAAGTTAATACACACCAAAATGGTTCGGTTCAAGTTTTCTGAAAATTCAAATAAAAAACCCGAACCAAACCGAACCGAACCGTCGACACCTGTATTGATGCCATAACTTCTCAATCGATAATTTGAGTCTCGTATCTTTTCGATCATTTGCTAATTAACTCATCGAATCCATCTTTGCCAAAGGAACTCTACATAAATTTCTTGAGTATAGGCAGTGATTAAAGATGTCGTGGCCAAAGACACATCTGGTCGACCCCCTCTTTCTGGGAAATTACTTGGACCGTCATTTTGAGGAAAGAAACTTCAGAAATACGGACAACGCATACCCGCCTGGCTCCCCTGCAAACTGGAGAAAGCCGGGACGTCCCGTTCATTTGCCGATCGACCCGTTTCTTTCAATACGAAAGAGCGGAGAATTTTTTAACTACCGACGGAGGCTATATAAAGCAAGTTCAGCTCACCTTCCTCTTCGTCATCTACCAGACTCGAGAGACATAATACATCGAGCTCCCCCACAAAGCAGAGCTCCAGCATCTGCAGAGTTCGAACAGAGCCGTTGACACCAGAGCCGAGGAACATGGCGAATCGCACGAGCGTGACAATTCAAGTTGAAGCCCAAAGGTACTTGATTCGCTCATGAATACGTCGTTTCGAAAAGATCGGAAGTGCAAGTCGAGCAAACTAGTCCGTTCTTGATCGGTTGATTTGATGCAGGGACGACGATCAGCAGCAGCTGCAGGACCAGCAACAACAGCAACAGGGATGGCCGGACTCGGCCTTGAAGTTCCACGTCGAGTTCGGTTTACTGAAGCTGCTCATTATTGCACGCTTCCATTCGATATACATCATCTGCGAGGTCATCTACCTAATATCATTGATCGAGGTGACTGGATCCATGAGCCCAAATTGGGTCTTCTGGTACTTGTACATTGTTTTCGGGACTCTCGGCTTCGAGCTACTTCTCTGACCGAACCTCTCTCTAGTGATGTGGCTGGTTGTCAATTTTTGCCTGTTAGTGTATGCTCTGGCATCATCTGGTCTGCTTGCCCGAGGCTCCGACCAGTTTCTGCAGCTTGTTCAGCCATTCGACAACATGGCATTTTCAGAAATTCAGCTTGATTTTTGACGCGCCCAGAACATACTGTATTTGTGTGTATTAATTTGTAGTTGTATGTCCTTTGTACTGCTTTGGATTTAGAGAAAAGACTGAAGAGAATGTAGTCACATACATGTTCTGTAGTTGCTGAAGCTGACCTATGAATACCATTCACCGTACATTTTATTGAATTCCGTTGGCTTTCTTTTGCTCCCCTTTCTTCTACTATTTTCTGGCGATTGAATCCAACTATTCAAGATCCCTATACATCCTGAGTTTTCATATTGGACGAAATTACACCTCATGTTGACATCACAGACCTCTCCAAGTTTGGTGGCTCCTCTATGACTGTCGGATCTCGGCCTGGCCGACAAGTTCTGACGGACACAGGAGTGGTTGCCTCCAACTCGGATGAGAAACCTCTGCCGGAAGAGGTGGAGTTCAACATAGCATCGAGCTTTGCCATTGGCGGCAAACTGAGGTAATGCGTAGCGGGTGGCCAAGAGGTGGCCTGGAAATGGTGGCTAGGTTTTGCGCAGCAGGTGGCCGAAAAATGAGAGAGGGGAGGGCGGGGTGGCTCTGTCGTTGGATGTGGCGGCAAAGTGGAGTTACGAAACTCGACAAAGAAAGAGGCGGCTTGTGGTGGCGGGACAACATTGACCAAGGCACCTGGTTCCGATGCGTAGAGAAAGATATCCATCGATCTTTTGTACAATTTAAGTAGAAAGAAATCCATCCAAACTAAGAACAGAAGTGACCAGCAGCCGCAAGATTGCATTTGCAGATGCGTAGAGAAATGCTCGACCTCAACGGAGCAACCCCCACAATCGGCACGTTTATGAGCAAACAGTAAATGGTAGCTATAACAACTGAAACAGGCAAACAAACAACAACAAAAGATCATTTGAATAAGGGGATATTGTATCAGAAACTTTCTTTTTTTAGCTGGGGCCGAGACTCAAACAGAGACACTCTTCCCTTTAATTAAAAGGGGGAGCAGAATTTAAGGCATTGTCATTCTCACATGGGCTACCCTTTCCTAAATTATGCCATAAAAGGGCTCTTGATTTGTAAAGATGCTTCACCTGTTACACCATCATTCAGAAAGAGTTCCATCATCTTTCCAAGAAGTTGGGTTTGTTTTTGTGTGGAAACAGTAGCTGCATTTGAAACAAGTACAGTACCCCTATAATCATGGTGGAAGCTAAACATGAAAATTACAATTTTATCAGCATAGGAAATTCCGAACAAAAATATTTAAAAATTGAATTAAAAAAAGTCGGGAATTAATCTCCAAAGATCTACTTAATGTGTTATTTCCATGTTGATTAGTAGAAAGTTCTACACCATAACTATGCCGACATTTAGCTACTTGATTTGTTACTTCAGTAAGAGGGACTAATCAATTTTATTTTTTTCGAGTTGAGGGATTTGGTTTTCGAAATCTAATGTTGAATCATATTTTATTTGGCTCGGAAAAAAGAGTAAAAATGAATAAATGAATGGTGGGTGAAAACGGATCGGAGGGTGACCGATGGAAAGGCAAGATAGGTCTTCTTGGGTTTGACCCAATCTGTCCCTTTCATTTTGTTTTGGTTGACTCACTAGGTTATCATCATCTTTTCAGAGTCTGCATTCGACACAAACCTGCTATTGTACCGTTTAATACGTACTAGTCGGCTTTGAGAACCACGGATAAAAAAACTTGTCCGAACGAACGCGTTCCGTTTTCTTGTCTTAATCAGCATATTATACTTGCAAATTGAAATCGCCAAAAGTATTTGATGGCCCATGCCCCCAATTGCGATTTCGATGTTTCAGGGAATTTGCAAAAAGTTTCATGCCTTAAGACATTAGAGCACCCGGCCTCACGGAAAATAGGGTTACATCGACATGCTCCCAGCTCCGGGGCTTATCAGTTGACACGTTATGGTATTTCCTAATAAAGGAAATTACTTTTTGAAAAATCAATTTTAGGAAAATAATAATTTTCCTTTGTTTTGTGATGCATGACAACTTTTTTTTTTTTTTTTTTTTTTTGGGTATTTGGATCTTATATGGAAGATGATTTCAATCCCATGACTTTATTTTAGACAAACAAAAAATCAAATTAAAAAAAATTATTTTGTGTTTTCTTTTAACATTTTTTTATTTCTTTTTCTTTTCCTTCTTCTTCTTCTGTCAGTTGCCAAGTCTCAATAGCGGCCAATGACAAGCCATGAGCAAGGCTTGAGCTTGTCAGTCTCAGGAGAGGTCAATCCTTGCTTATGGCTTGTCGCTGGCCTTGAGCGAGACTTGAGCTCATCCAGATCTAGTGAGCTTGAGCTCAACTTCACTGGTCAGTGCTTAAGCCCAATGACCAATAGAGGAAGAAGAAAAATAAAATAAAATAAAATAACATATTAAAAAATTCGATAGAAGCAATTATGGAAATAATTTTCACTTCTTTAGGTTTAGAAATTCACTTTCCTAATTTTATCCGTAAATATACTCGATCCTAATCAGATTTAACTATTTTCGCTCGGGCTTGGATTCGGGCTTAGGCTTGGCTGCTGAACTTTGAGCTTGTCCGAGTATGCCAGAGCTCCTCCTAGAAATATCAGAAAATGAGAGTTTCGTTGTTTAATATTTCTGGGGAGGGTTCTGAGAGAATATTAGAAAACTAAGTGTTTCGTTATTTAATATTTCGAGGGAGGAATCTTGGAACCTTCCCCAAATATATTAAACAACGAAACACTTGTTTTCTCTCCCAGAAGATATTAGAAAACGAAAGTAGGAATACCTTTATATATATACTCTGCAACCAAGTGATTGTTGTACTTTCTCATCCACCAAAATTGTCATGGAGTTTGTTGAGGTCTACCTTCTGCACAACATTGCCGGTCATCCAGTGACATCTGAAAGGTATGTAATTCATTAGTGTCAATTTGTGCTCTAAAAACTTTGCTTAAGTAGCTCGTTTTCTTTTCTTTTGAATCTATTTTTCTTCCCATTAATTCATTTCTAGTTGGATATAGAGATCATGGATAATCATAACACCAATAACAATAGAAAAGATTTGACTTAACCAAGAGACTATACATTGTATTCATATCGTTAAAGCTACTCATCATTATGTATTTCAATTCACAATAAATCGGGCCATTGAGTAGTATGATTATACGATTTTATATCATTTACAAAGTTATCTATTTCATAGCACTAATCAAAGTGACTAGACCTAAGAGCCCGAATCCAATATGTCAGAGAATATCCAGAGCTCTAAAGTGCCTATCAATTTTCTTAATTCCTATCACGCGTACTTAAGAGCAACGACTCTTGCGAAGTGGATCAAATTAGAGTGACCAACAAGAATTGGTCAAAAAGGGTATTAAATGCAAAAAAAAAAAAAGGACGGAACAAAATTTGTCATTTCTTAGACCACAAAAACCGGAAGAAACATGAATCCTTTGTGTACGTTTTGTCCACAACTTCAACACTTCATGGAACTTTCCATATAATGAAAAATGATATAATAGCTTGGAAACCCAACTCATCGGATGCCAAAAGTGGTTGGGTGAGTTTCTAACCGTGGTTGGGTCTAAGAAATCTACCACCTCCACCTCCTATTGCAGTCGCCCGAGGGGGGGGGGAGTGATTGGTGTTGGATATTTCCTATAATATGGGCTTATATTAATTAATTGATTTTATATTATAAATAATCGGGTTAACAGATATTTCAATATTTGTTAAACCTTAGGCAACGTTTGGTTATCCAGATTTCTAATCGTAATAGGGTGGATAGGATATGATATGAAATTCTGAGATTTTTTTATATCATATCAATTGTTTGGTGAATTACTGTATTAAAGTCGGATATATTCACATCATATCATGTATATTTTTTTTTTTTTATATAAACAACATATTATTATAAATGAACCTAAATTCATAAACAGAGATGGTGAAAATCTCTCGTAACACTATTCTTTAATTTATTTTTATTTTATTTTTCCTCCTTTTTATATTATTTTCTTTATTATTTCTTTTTTCCCCTTTCATAATTCTTTAATAAAATTTTATCAAATAATAAACTGTACCAACATACCTAAAATACAAAAATACCTAAAATATATAATAAATATAAATATTTAATTTATAGATTGAATTTTTATTATAAGATAGAATTAAAGTTGAATATATAAATTAAAATAGGATTAATTAAAAATATTTTTAATTTTAATTTTAATTTTAATTTCTTAAATTAGAATTCAAATATTATTTATATTGACATATAATTTCAATTTTGTTAATTTAATAAGTTTGTTATTCGAGAAAAATAACTTTCCTATTATGGACATTAGAAATCCTATCCACCTTTGTCTCATTTCCCCTATGGGATAATTTTATCCTATCCATATCCCCCTTATATCCGACTTTATCTTATTCTAAGTGAGCACCAAACGTAGGATATGATGAATCATATCATATCCCGAATTTTATTCCAATTACCAAACGCGGCCTTAAGTGATTTTATTGAATTGAATTTTGACATTTATTAATAGCGGGCCTAGTTTAGCAGCAAAGTATAGACAATTGTATTTAATTGAATCTCATAATGGAAGAGGCCCAATTGACATATTATTGATTAAGGTTTTGCTAGGTTTCCTTTTTAATATATAAAATGGTATGTTATACCTATCGATTGCTTAATCACATTGAAAGTTGCTATATTGAAAATATGTTATGAAGAGGAAGATCCGGTACTCCAATAGATATCTGATGAGGCTAAATTCCGACAAGTTCGAATCAGAGATTTACGGAAGGAGTTGTTGACCTTGTAATTACATACTTATTTGTTTCCAAAAGGATGTTCCACACCTTGACCTTTTCTGGAATTTTAAAATGCCTGGTCCCACGGTATTATAGAAAAATTGCATCAATTCTAGTGCTTTAGAATAGCGTGCAATCGTCTACAAGACTTGAGGTTGCCATAATTGAGCTACCACCTGTATCATACAACATGCATAAAGATCATACATCTTGGAACAAGGAAATTCCTTTTTTAATTTCCTCAACAACTAGATCAAAAATAAGAATGAGGTCCATCAAACCTTTTAAGATCTTCAATCTTTTTGAAAGAACATAAAGAGAGAAATTTTCAGAGTTCCTTTCATTAGAATAAAGTTTCCGGCAAGGAGAAGATGGATATAAAGAATCCCATTTTCTAAACTAATTCACTTATCCAATTCAAGCTTATAGCTCAATTTTCTGACAATTTGACAGCAAATTAGCAATCCAATAAACAAGGAGGACGTTTCCAACGGTTTTTGACAACGTTTGTATTCCTTCGCAGTTCACATTATGTCACTGCCAGTCATCATTTGTCTCTTTTTGATGGATAAAGACGTGGGGCGTCCCCCTCCTCGCTCTAGATTCACTTTGAGGCTCCCCATTTTCAAGAAAAGAACTCCAGAATCGGGACGTCCCGTTTCTTTTGGCGGTCGACTGCACAGTTTCTTTCAATGTGTGCCGCTGCAAAACGCGTCTTACAAAAGTTCCTTTTCCACAATCCCACGTCAATTAGTTAGATAGATAAATAAAATGTAGACGAGAGATGTTAATTTTCCAAAATTACTTTTTTTATTTTTATTTTTCAGGAGAATGAGAAAAACTGTTTCTTAATGATTTGGCTTTTGATAAGCCAACAAGTAGCTAAACTAAATTGCAAATTTGATGCCAACATGCCACTTTAATTAGGAGGATTACATTAGTTTGATGTAATAGTATAAGGACCAAATTGAATAAAATCAAAATTTAAGGACCAAATTTGAGACAGGGAAATTTTTGCTGTTCGTGCGGAACAACACCCTCATTCACATAAAAAAGAAATTATTAAATATCTTTCTTTCAATTTATTACTTATTAAGTAACGTGAATTTCCTTAATTTAGTTTAAATAATTCGAATCCATCATTCACTAAGCACTGTAAGCGGATAAAATTCTCACATTATCAATAATAAAAAAAAAAAAAAGAAAGCAAGAAAGAAAATAAATAAATGGGTCAAGTACCGAACGTCTTCCCCCAGGACCGAACGTCCAGATCATCATAAGAGGCATATAAAGGGATATAGATGGGGCATTATTCGGTGGCCTCTTCCATTTAGTATCAGCTTTCAACAAGTACTTCAAAGAAGGAATCTTGGATGTGAATTCCGAATCAAGGTGATGAATGATATCCTTAACTCCCCGCTAAGCTCAGTTGGGCCCCGAGGCAATTGACGAGGAGACTTAGAGATAGCTTGGTGCATAAAGATATTCAATTAATGTTAAGGCGCATTGGCTAGCACTAGAGAATCGGTCGAGCGTGGAGCACTTAACTAATATATAGCCGTGGGCTCCAGGAGAAACACCACGAGTGCCCCCACATTCTACAATCCGTATGGTGCTCGTATTTAGGGGTGTTAGAATGTTGGACGCAAATTTGCGCAACCCCAAGATCTCCATAACCAGAACAAAAACATGCATAATTGAGTAGAAAGATTAATGCACCTGTTTTGGGATTCAACGAACATAAAGCGGAAGCAGAAAAAGGATTATCCACATATATCAAGGGGATCCACGCATCAAGTCCTTCTCCTCTATTACCCTCCGTATCACTGGCTCAATGAGGCGGCCCCTCTCACGTTTAGCGTTAGGTAAACGCCCCTTAGGTGAGGATACATGTGAGAATTAGGGTTAGAGGAGAGACTTGAGCACTATTTATAGAGTTTCCAGCCAGTCCCCCTCATTACGAGCCAGGCTCAACTCAGCCCACACTAGCTAGCCCATATTAGACTAATTAAGAAACCTTCTATCTCTCTTTAGACCAACCCTGTTTTACGGTAACCGTAAAAACAGTAAATTACAATATCAATTAATTTAGTTCACATTAGGAAAACTCTTACATTCTCCCACTTTGACTATATTAATTGAAATCGTACCGCATGTGCGCACATTTGGTCTAGAGATAATTCTTAATAGTCAATTCTATCACATAAAGTCTTAAATACTGAATCATGGCGGTAACTGCATGTATACACACAGAGCCTTCCATGATCACGAATGTTCTCAACTTTATTGATATGGATTTAATATGGTAGTGTGTCAAATGGATAACATCTCTCATAGAGAGATCCCATTTGTCAGTCACCATTCTCTTACCTGTCACAAAAAACTTGTGCCACTAGAGAATGTTTTATGGTTCCAATGAACCCACATATATCTTGTCCTTATGGTTAACCTTTCTTTATGTATCACAAGACATATGCACAAGGCTAATAACCGGATGCCCAGATGCTCCTAGCCTTCACTCAAGGTTTATACAATCCCTTGAGACTTTATCAATATGTATTCAACATAATAACAACACATTCAAAAAAATTTATTGAATGCAAAAGTTGATACATATCAAACTGTTACAAAGTGTAACGAACACAGATGAAACCTTTATCAGAGTAAAGCCAAAATAGCTCCCACTAAACAACAGCATCTCATGATGCTCCTAGGCCCATGCTAATGACATGTCACTCAAATACATATGGGCGTAGGCCTTTAGTTAGTGGATTTGCAACCACATCATCTGTAAAAATATGTTATATTATAAGTCACCTTTCTGTACCGTTTCTTTATGGTAAAAATATTTGACCACCATATATTTAGATTCTTTGAGACCTCTGTAGTAAATAAATAATACTACAAATTTATTATCTCAATACAACCGTATGGGTCTATCCATAAAGTTAAAACGGTCAACTCCGTCATGAGATTCTAGAGCATAATAGCCCAAGTAATAGTCTAAAAGAATGTTACTAACACTGCTTACATAGTAAAAGATAACATAAAACTTTATTTACTGCACTTCTTGCTAACATAAATATGTATTATGTTATTGATTGTATGTTATCAGAATAGCCAGCAAAGTTTACATCTAAATACTCTACTAACTGCAAGAATTGAACATATCTGTAAATAAGTATATAATCTCTTGTATTCTTTAAGTACCTTAAAACCTTCTTGACAGCAACCCAGTGATCATGTCCTGGATTTGACCGATATCTGCCTAAAAGTCCCATCGCAAAGGCGATATTTAATCTAGTGCAAAATCAAAGCATATATTATAATTTTAAGTGCACTAACACAATGTACACCATTTAATTAGATTTTCTCAATATCTAAATAAGGACAATGTGATAGATTCAGTCAATCACCCTTAACAACAGGAGCAATTCCTGGCTTGCAATAATGTATATTGAATATTTCCAATATACAATCTGCAAATGTCCTCCGAGAAAATTTAATATAATATGATATGACAAAAACAATCCTTACAGATCTTAATACAAATGATATAAGATGTCTCAAGGTCACAACTTGTAAGCAAAACATCATGTATATAAAGTATGAGAAAAAATAAATTTCCTCCCACTAACCTTGCAGTATATTGAATTACTTTGTTCTTAATTGAACAAAATAATAACACTATAAAACTTTAATAATATTGTCTGGAAACTTGCTTAAGACCATGAATTAGAACTTTTCAGTCTACATACAAGTTTACTTAAATCTGCTGCAAAATCATCTAGTTGCACTATATAGATTTTGTATCTATTTGGCGTAACTCCATATCAAAATAAATTATTAATGCCACATTCACTCCGAAAGAATTTTTAAAAATACTAGAAAGAAATATTTATTTCTTCACTATAAACAATCCACTCCTCTTTCAGAGTGAAAACTTTAGTTACCAATTTGGCTTTAAATTCCACAATCTTTCTTTGAAATTCTTTTAATTTTGTACCCCAATTTGCAACTAAAAAACTTGTAATCTTTAGGCAAGTAAGTTAGTTTACAAACACTATGATGTTTCATAGATTGTATATTGCCTTTTATGGCATCTAATCACATACTTGATTGAAAATAAGAAACAACATTTATAAATATGTCATTACATCAACCGTATAGTGGATATTGTAATCATGCTCTCACAAGTAGACTATATAGTCTGATGGTATAACTGATCGTCTTTCCTTAACAAATCTCCTTAATAAAGCTGCAACCACTTCATTCTGTACTTGATAGGTTTAAGAAATTTCATTATAAACTATATCAAGAATAGTACCTTGAACCTCAACAAGTTTAGTCTATGGTACAGGAGATTCCATAATTATCTGTATAGATAAAGACAAAAACATAGTAATCTCCATCATACTATTATCTTTAATAGTTTGAGAGCAGCTATCCTCTACAATTACATCAATATTTAGAAACTTTAAAGTATGTGATTCCATAATTCTTGTACCTTCTTTAGGGTCATAAAATAAATACCCTTTTGAACAATCTAGGTAAGATACAAAATATTTTTGAGTGAATCTTTTGTCAAGATTTTCAGGTATAGTAATTAAGTTACCACCCCAGAATCTATCAAGTATTTGACAAATGACCCTTTAAGTTATTTTGCATTGTCATACTTGCCAAAATACTCATAGCCACTGTTAAACCTGACAACCTTTTAATCATATACGAGGTGTATATGTCATTAAGACTTAAACACAATCTTTGCAGATGTGTCCTAATTTCAATATCAGACAAGACATAATTTCAAGCAACTAAGACTTCCATCATCTTATAGCAGTGCAATCCGCAAGCAAATCTCTTTTCAAGTGTTCTTATGGACAGTAAACAAATTCCATTGTTCTTTTCTCAAGCAGCAAATCATATGTCCATAACTTAAAATTTGAAGTAGTAAAAACCTCAATAATAATGAAGTTATTAATTACAGAAAATGTGACTGAAAATTAAGCAATGTATATAATTAGCATCATGTGAGCACTGTGTAACTTGACATACAAGTACACATCCAGAGAGTTACACACATAATCATATAATTACCTTTAGGCAAAATACATGACATGTAGTTGTACACTCCCCACATAATAAGGGTTATGAGAATATATTACAATCCTCGTGAATTCATCACCTTTGGGCATATGAACCATTAGGATCGGTCACTCCTCCACCACACTATCATGTATCCTTCCATGAACTAATACATAATCACCTCCTTTGGGAGTATGACTACGCATTAGACTAGGAGACATCCCAATCATCATATGAGACCGAAATTTCTCAAACCCAATCAAGCGTGCCACTTTGGTGGTCACTACTCAATTGAATCATTGAAATTCTCTCATACTAGGGATATAAACTTTACTCCTCACATACACCATATACATGTGATTTTAATTTTAGTGATAGGGGCAGCATATCACCAAAATCACATATCATGCTAATTACATTACTTTATTCATTAATAAAATTATATATATATATACAGCGAACCTAAAATATAGATTCAAATGAGATCATTGATCACAGTAACACAAGAAACTTCTTATAACAGAAAATAAAACATCTCTTATGCACCCCGACAGAGAATAAAACATCTCTTATGCACTCCGATTACATATTACCAGAACAACATAAAAAGAATGCTCATCTAAAATATCTCTCACAAATTAATATCAATAGTAATACATGGTACACCAAATTAACAAGCTTGATAGCTGATCCATTATCACTCATGAGTTCATAAGGCAAAAATAACTCCAAGGCCAACAACTGATTTATTAATTAATTTTAGGTAACAAATATCATTACTTCAGCCAGTGGCCTATAAATTGAATCAAACCAGAGAATCAAATATCTAAAATTTAACAGTAGATATTATTGCTCTGCATAAATGTTGTCATACTCATTAACCATAAAAAATATTCAACTTGATAGACATTAACAAGTGACTAGATGAGTTCATATACAATATGCAGTAACTTAATTGACATGCATTACCCACATTCAGCAGATATGTTAATCAGTACATCAGTTTGGTCACGAGTCCTTAAGTCATCTATCATTCAAAGATTACCAGTATGTAAAGGAGTATACTTGAGTAACAAAAGTTTCATAATTTTTACTGTTTCTCATCAGCTCAATACATAGCTCAAATACAATCTCATACGAATTGTATCTCATTAAGCCAGCTTCAGTTCACAATAAAGTTTGCTTTTTATTAATGAATCACACCTTTTATTATGTGATAATATACTAGTAACCCATCACCTGTATTTCCAAAATCACATAAAACACAAGAAAAATACGCAAAAATACACTAAAAATACACGTATTTAGGATTCCATATGCAATTTCACATCAATAAAACCACCAAACATATAAAATAAATATAACACAGGATAGCAAATCACCATACGAGTCCAACGCTGCCAACCACGCGCCAAAAGAAGCTCCCACGCGCCCGCACGCGCCGCCTGAGTGCGCGGCGCGTGGGGCTCACGCACGGCGCGCGTTCGACGCCCAGGCGGCGCGTGGCCGCGCGTGGGGGCGCGTGCGGAATCCTCCGGCGACGCGCCGCCGAATCTCTTGCTCGTCTCGTCTTCCCCAATCCAAATTTTTGATTTAATTTAATTTTTATTGAACAAAAAGTCTCGAAAATCACAAATTAGGGCAAAATCAGTACCAATTAGGGCTAATCCATACAAATTAGGGTAGATCCGTACAAATTATGGTAAATCCGTACAAATTAGGGAAAAACCGATTGTGTTTAAGTTCTAGGGTTATGGTTGCTCTGATACCACATGTTGGACGCAAATTTGCGCAACCCCAAGATCTCCATAACTAGAACAAGAACATGCATAATTGAGTAGAAAGATTAATGCACATGTTTTGGGATCCAACGAACATAAAGCGGAAGCAGAAAAAGGATTACCCACATATATCAAAGGGATCCACGCATCAAGTCATTCTCCTCTATTGCCCTCCGTATCACTGGCTCAATGAGGCGGCCCTTCTCACGTTTAGTGTTAGGTAAACGCCCCTTAGGTGAGGATACATGTGAGAATTAGGGTTAGGGGAGAGACTTGAGCACTATTTATAGAGTTTCCAGCCAGTCCCCCTCATTACGGGCCATGCTCAACTCGGCCCACACTAGCCAGCCCATATTAGACTAATTAAGAAACCTTCTATCTCTCTTTAGACCAACCCTGTTTTACGGTAACCATAAAAACAGTAAATTATAATATCAATTAATTTAGTCCACATTAGGAAAACTCTTACATGTTAGAATCGAACAAAAAACGGCGAACTGAATTTTCGTGCATTTTTTGTTCGTAATAAAAAAAAAATAACCGATGTATATTCTAATTTGGATAGTTTCACCCATTTTCTTAATATTACAATTTACATGATCTCTCTCGTTTTCCAGTAAATATCTTTTTAATATTTCAGAAAAGAAAACCGAAAAAACCGAAATGATCTGATTCCAAACGAATCGAGTATTTGTTTTGGGGTGTGGTTTAGTTCAAAGTTAATACACACCCAAACGGTTCGATTTTGGTTTCTTGAAATTCCAAACCAAACTATCGACACCCTCATGTATTTGAGTCTCGTATCTTTTCAATCATTCACTAATTCACTCATTGAATCTGTTCTTGCCAAAGGAACTATACATATATTTCTTGAGTATAGGCAGTGATTAAAGATGCCGTGGCCGAAGGCACATCTGGTCGACCCCCTCTTTCGGGAAATTACTTGGACCGTCATTTTAGGGAAAGAAACTTAACGAAAGACAACGAATACCTCCCGGCTCCCCGCACATTGGAGAAACCGGGACGTCCGTTCATTTGGCGATCGACCCGTTTCTTTCAATCCGAAAGATCGGAGAATTTTTAGGAACGGAGGCTATATAAAGCACGCTCAGCTCACCTTCCTCTTCGTCATCTACAAGACTCGAGAGACAGTTCATCGAGCTCCTCACAGAGCAGAGCTCTAGCATCTGCAGAGTTCAAACAGAGTCGACACCGAAGCCGAGGAGCATGGCGAATCACACGAGCGTGACAATTCAGGACGAAGTCGAAAGGTACTCAATTCGCTCACGAATACTTCATCTCAAAAACCGTTGTCACAACCGTAAGTACAGGTCAAGCAAGGTAGTCCGTTCTTGATTAGTTGTTTCGATGCGGGGACGACAATCAGCAAAGAATCGCGGGACCAGCAACAACAGAACATGGGGATGGCTCTACTCGGCCTTGAAGTTCCACGTCGAGTTTGGTTTACTGAAGCTGCTCACGATCGCACGCTTCCATTCAATATACATCATCTGCGAGGTCATCTACCTAATATCATTGATTGAGGTGACCAGATCCGTGAGCCCAAATCGGGTCTACTGGTACTTCTACATTGTTTTTGGAACTCTCGGCTTCGAGCTACTTCTCTAGACGAACCTCTCTCTAGTGATGTGGCTGGTTGTCAATTTTTGCTTGTTAGTGTATGCTCGGCATCATCTCAGTCCGCTTGCCCGAGGCTCCGACCCGCTCGCTGTTTGTTCAGCCATTCGACGACACAAAGCATTTTTAGAAATTCAGCTTGATTTTTGAAGCGCCCTTAATCATACCGTATTTGTGTGTATTGATTTGTTGTTGTATGTCCTTTGTACTGCTTCGGATTTAGAGAAAAGACTGAAGAGAATGTAGTCACATACATGTCCTGTGGGATAAGAACGCTTCAAGTGCCAAAAGTTAGCACAAAGGGACACTTAAGTGCCAAAAGTTACGAAATGTACACTTAAGTGCCACATTCGAAAAAAAACGGATCACTTAAGTGCCACTCCGCCAAAATCCGGCCAAAGGCGCGACGTGGCATTTTTCCGACGAATTTCCGGCGAAATGAACCCAAAACGACGCCGTTTTGCACGCTGACGTGGCAAATAATGCAAAAACGGCGTCGTTTTGGGCTGACGTGGTAAAAAAATAATAAAAAAATTAAATAAATTAAATTTAAAATTAGATTTAGTTAAAATATTAAAAAATAAAAATTTAAAAATTAGATTTAGTTAAAATATTAAAAAATAAAAATTTAAAAATTAGATTTAGTTAAAATATTAAAAAATAAAAATTTAAAAATTAGATTTAGTTAAAATATTTAAAAATAATAAATTTAAAATTAAAATTAGTTAAAATATTAAAAAATAATAATTTAAAAATTTTAAAAATATAAAAATATAAAAATAATAATTAATTTAAAATTACATTTAGTTAAAATATTGAAAAAATAATAATTTTAAAAGTAAATTTAGTTAAATATTAAAAAATAATAATTTTAAAATTAAATTTAGTTAAATATTAAAAAATAATAATTTTAAAATTAAAAAATTTAAATAATTAAAAAATAATTTTCGAATGAGATTTAGTTAAAATTAAAAAAATTAAAATTAAATTTAGTTAAAATTTTTAAAAAATAAAATTTATAAAAATAAAAAAAAAATAATTTTAAAATAATTTTTAGTTAAAATATTTTTAAAAAATAATTTTAAAATTAAATTTAGCTAAAATATTAAAAAATAATAATTTTAAAATTAAAAAATTAAAAAAAAGGGGGCGATGGCTAAGGCTCCCTCAACCACCGGCCCCACTTTTTGTTAATTTTATTAATTTTATTAATTTTTTTAAATTTTTTAATTTTAAAATTATAATTTTTTAAGATTTTGCTAAATTTAATTTAAAATTATTATTTTTTAATATATTAACTAAATCTAATTTAAAATTATTATTTTTTATTTTTTAAAAAATTTATTTAAAATTTAAAATTTTTAATATTTTAACTAAATTAAATTTTAAATTATTTTTTAAAATTTTTAACTAAATCTAATTTTAATTTTTTAAATTTTTTTAATTTTTAATTTTAAAATTATTATTTTTTAATATTTTAACTAAATATAATTTTAAAATTATTATTTTTTCAATATTTTAACTAAATATAATTTTAAATTAATTATTTTTGAATTATTTTTAAAATTTTTAATTTTTAATTTTTTAATTTTTAAGTATTTTAACTAAATTTAATTTTAAAATTATTATTTTATAAATATTTTGACTAAATGTAATTTTAAATTTAATTTATTTAATTAATTTATTATTTTTTTTATCCCATGAGTTCAAAACGACGCCGTTTTTGCATTATTTAGCCATGTCAGCATGCAAAACGGCGTCGTTTTTGGCTCGGTTCGCCGGAAAAATGCCACGTCGGCATTTTGGCCGGATTTTGGCCGGATTGGCACTCAAGTGATCCATTTTGCTCCGATTTTGGCACTTAAGTGCACCTTCGTAGCTTTTCAAGCACTTAAGCCCTTTTTCGCGCCAACTTTTAAGACCTGCGTCCTTGTCCCCATGTCCTGTAGTTGTTGAAGCTGACCTATGAATACCATTCACCGACATTTTATTGAATTCCGTTGGCTTTCTTTTTCTCCCCTTTCTTCTACTATTTTCTGGCGATTGAATCCAACTATTCAAGATCCCTATACATCCTGAGTTTTCATATTGGACGAAATTACACCTCAAGTTGACATCAAAGACCTCTCCAAGTTTGGTGGCTCCTCTATGACTGTCGGATCTCGGCCTGGCTGACAAGTTCCGATGGACACAGAGGAGTGGTTACCTCCAACTTGAATGAGAAACCTCTGCCAGAAGAGGTGGAGTTCAACATAGCATCGAGCTTTGCCATTGGCGGTGAACTGAGGTAATGCGTAGCGGGTGGCCAAGAGGTGGCCCTGCAATGGTGGCTAGGTTTTGCGCAGCAGGTGGCCGAAAAATGAGAGAGGGGAGGGCGGGGCGGCTCTGTCGTTGGATGTGGCGGCAAAGTGGAGTTATGAAGCTCGACGAAGAAAGAGGCGGCTTGTCGTGGCGGGACAACATTGACCAAGGCACCTGGTTCCGATGCGTAGAGAAAGATATCCATCGATACTTTGTACAATTTAAGTAGAAAGAAATCCATCCAAACTAAGAACGGAAGTGACCAGCAGTCGCAAGATTGCATTTGCAGATGCGTAGAGAAATGCTCGACTTCAACAGAGCAACCCCCACAATCGGCACGTTTATGAGCAAAAAATAAATGGTAGCTATAACAACTGAAAAAGGCAAACAAACAACAAAAAAAGATCATTTGAATAAGGGGATATTGTATCAGAAACTTTCTCTTTTTAGCTGGGGCCGAGACTCAAACAGAGACACTCTTCCCTTTAATTAAAAGGGGGAGCAGAATTTAAGGCATTGTCATTCTCACATGGGGCACCCTTTCCTAAATTATGCCATAAAAGGGCTCTTGATTTGTAAAGATGCTTCACCTGTTACACCATCATTCAGAAAGAGTTCCATCATCTTTCCAAGAAGTTGGGTTTGTTTTGTGTGTGGAAACAGTAGCTGCATTTGGTATCTTTTCTAACATCTCCCTGCGGTAAGCAAGTACAGTACCCCTATAATCATGGTGGAAGCTAAACATGAAAATTACAATTTTATCAACATAGGAAATTTTGAACAAGAAAAATGAAAATTGATTTAAAAAAAGTCGGGAATTAATCTCCAAAGATCTACTTAATGTGTTATTTCCATGTTGATTAGTAGAAAGTTCTACACCATAACCATGCCGACATTTAGCTATTTGATTTGTTACTTCAGTAAGAGGAACTAATCAAATTTTTTTTTTCGAGTTGAGGGATTCGGTTTTTGAAATTTAATGTCGAATCATATTTTATCTGGCTCGGAAAAAAAATAAAAATGAACAAATGAATGGTGGGTGAAAATCGGAGGGTGACCGATGGAAAGGCAAGATAGGTCTTCTTGGGTTTGATCCCATCTGTCCCTTTCACTTCGTTTTGGTTGACTCACCAGGTATTAGGTAATCATCATTCGACATGAACCTTGCTATTGTGCCGTTTAATACGTACGAGTCGGCTTTGAGAACCACGAATAAAAAAACTTGTCCGAACGAACGCGTTCCGTTTTCTTGTCTTAATCATCATATTATACTCGCAAATTGAAATCGCAAAAAGCATTTGTTAGCCCATGCCCCCAATTGCGATTTCGATGTTTCAGGGGAATTTGCGAAAAGTTCATGCCTTGAGACATTAGAGCACCCGGCCTCACAGAAAATAGGGTTACATCGACATGCCCCAGCTCCGGGGCTTATCCTTAGTCGACACGTTATGGTATTTCTTTTGTGGGAAAATTTCCTGATAAAGGAAATTACTTTTCGAAAAATCAATTTTTATGAAAATAATAATTTCCCTTTGTTTGGTGATATATGACAAAAAATGTTTTTTGGTATTTGGATCTTATATGGAAGATGATTTCAATCCCATGACTTTATTTTAGACAAACGAAAAATCAAAATTTTAAATAATTTTTTATTTTATGTTTTATTTTAACTTTTATTTTCTTTTATTTTTCTTTTTCATTCTTCTTCTGTGAGTTGCCAAGTCTCAACTAAGGGTGTGCAATCGAACCGGGTATATCCAGAACCGAACTGGCCCACCTGTAAAACAGGGTTGGGAACCGGTTCACGTTGAAACTGGTCTGGGAACCGGTTCCCAAAATTCGGAACTGGTTTAAACCGGTCCGGGAACTAATTCCGATTGATTACTCACCCAAGATCCGATTCCTAAACGGGTTTTGGAATCAGTTTGAGAACCAATTTTGTAAGTATAGGTTCGAAACCCTATTTTTCCCCTTACTTCTATTCTTACTCCTGCAATCACACGATGTTTTTCCTCCCTCCTTCGTCATTCTTTTTCCTCACTTGCTTCCCTCCCTTGTTGGCTCCCTCTTGCACCGTCTGACGAACGGACGGTGTTTGTCGTCGCCAAATTATTGGGTATCACATGAATTGGCTTGCCTAATTTTTCTTTTGTAGGAGGAGTTATGATTGCATAAATGAGTTGCTTCATGTAGTAGTTATGGGAATAAGACTAATATTAAACCCATGTTTGTTGCTAATTCTTTGCCTTATGATTTTATTTATTATAATTAGCCATGTGGATTCTTAATTTTTCGTTTAATCAAAAAGTTCATGTATTTATTTATTACAAGTGTTTAATGTTTTGATACAAATTAGGAGAATTACGTTATTTTCTCGCGTATTAATATAAAATTCGAAGTCGTATAGGATATTGGAAAATTACAAAATAGGTTCCAATGGAAACATGATTTACCCTGGAACCAAACCAGAAAAACATGGTGAGTCGGGTACATAATCCAATACAAACGAGTCGGGTATAGGGTCCAAATTTAGATCCTACCCACCCCGAACTCCGATCACCCCTAGTCTCAACGACGGCCAATGACAAGCTATGAGCAAGGCTTGAGCTTGTCAGTCTCAAGCAAGGTCAATCCTCACTTATGGCTTGTCCCTGGCCTCAAGTGAGACTTGAGCTCGTCAAGATCTAGTGAGCTTGAGCTCGACCTCATTGGTCATCACTTAGGCCCAATGACCAATAGAGGAAGAAGAAAAAAAAAAAAATAAATAACATATAAAAAATTTCGATAGAAGCAATTCTGGAAAAAAATTTCACTTCTTTATCCATAAATATATTCGTTGACCAAAAGTATTTTTGGTGGACTAATTATTTTTGATGAACCAAATTTATGAAAATTCAGAAAATATTTTTACTCAAATAAACACACCCTAAAATTTTTTACATTTTCCGCAAGACTTTTCCTAAATGCCAAACTAAATGGACCCCTAATCAGCCACTTCTTATAAATTATTCGCCCCGATTCCTTAAGACGTCCCATACGTTTTCTTTTCCGGTCCAAGATCCACAGGCCACTCCACCACCAACCTTTTTAGCGTACTGCAATAAAAGCCTCGTGGACCTAACCTCGTTTGAATTGAAGAACATTCTTTTTCCAATCCTTTTCGATTTGGTGCAGATTCAGGAAACGAGGGGGTCCCCATTGAATTCTGGGAAAAGACGCGACAGATTCGCCAGCGACAATGAGGATGTTCTACGTCAATCGCCCTCAGAGGATTTTGACTGGTGCGTCACCACACTCTTTATTATATTAGATGCAAAATGCCCTGCCAAGTTTCATACGTCCCGTTCGTTTTAGACTCTCCCTTTTGTCTTCCTCCTTGCTTTTATCATGTCGGGATCGCGAAGATGTACATCGTTTTCAAGCGTATGCGTAATGTGGAGGATGTCTATTCCTGATCAAATGTGAGATTCACGCGGAGTTTAAAAGACCCGTCCTAAACTTGTTGATTAACAGATTGTAATAACTTGGATTTGATGGTTTTTACTGTTCCTCCCTTGTGGTATCTCAACAAGACATGGGCCCAGAAGGGATTAGGGATTTACAAGTCATTTTCATAATATCTCGTCGAAAAAGAAAATGTGGATATTGTCGTTGCTTATGTTAAGGAAGACATGATGTAGTTCTATCACACAAAAAGTCATTTCAATTTAGCTAATGAAGTTCTCAACATTTTGATAATTTTTTCATGAAGTCCATCTAGGCCAATTATAATGAACATCATTGCTGTTGTGGCAGTCTAGTCATCACTGGTTGTCATCACTGGCTGTCCAACATAGCACAACCGGTAGTGATTTGACATGTTGATTTTTTCATAGTAGATGAATGATATAATTGAATCATTTAAGTCAATTTTGTTTAAGGTTATCAAGCGTGTTAAATTTCATTGAATTTTAAGTTTTTTTTTTAGTACTTAATTGAGTTATCATACAGGTCCCCAAAAACAAAAGGGGGAGGAGGGCGGGAGATGAACCATCACTGCTCATTGATGAGGGCGGCTGACCCTCATCGGGAGTGTACCCGGCCCTCCCTAAGGCGAACAATGACTACCAAGAGTATCCCTCCACCCTTCTAGTGGTCATCCCCACACCTCCTTTCTCTCAAGTATTTAAAATTGTATATGTTTTGTTTTCATCTAATAACTAAAATTTCTACGTCCTAAGCTCTTCATTTATTACAACATCTAAACTCCAATGGCACAACATACACTTGTTACACGCCTTCTTTGCAAAATAGCCATGAGAATCCAAAATCTCTATAAATAATCAATTCACCTCTTTTCGATTGTTCTGCCTTCTCCGGTTTCATTTCCATCTTTAGTCAAATGTGAGGACAATGGCCGTTGCGGCAGTTTGGCCATCTCTAAGACATTCATATTCTTTGGAAACGAACGTTTGCGACGTTCTTTTGACTTTTATTAAGCTACAGCTTGGCCAATCAGTCTGGACAACGAGTGAACTTTCTTTTATTCATCAATGCTGGGTTTGACAATGAAGCACGAGCCTATATCCAAATCATCCAATCGAGGTACTTCCTTTTTCAATTGTTCGAACGTATGTCGACCGAAGCATGTGTATCTTGGACTCTATGGATACCGTCGACATCGTAACCACATGAATGCCTTGGTTTCGTATGTGGACAAATCATTGATTCAAGCAAAGACTTGTTGACCTGTTTCGTATGTGGTGTTGTGTCCCAGCACTTTGACTCGCCTTTTACTATCCAAAAGGACGTTCCATACCTTGCCCCTTCGTGCAAGTTCTAAACGCCTGGTCAGACAGTATCAGGGCACAATAATTTCAGGGCGAAGATACCTTGCAATAAGGAAATTGCTTTTCTTAATTGTCTCGACAATTAGATCAAAATGAAAATGAGGCGTCCAAGATTTCCATTGTAGGCATAAGTAATTTGCTACACAGGATATGACCACAAGCATAGGAATCATATGAAATCTATCAATCGAATTTTCCTTTAAACCCTTTAGGTAGTTGAAGGGTGTTTTGTAAGAGTAACCCATTACTTTTGGGTGGAATTGCCATGATATGGATTTTTTTGGAGCAAGAATTTTTGTCCACGTAGCTCTATACTCCCGTTGTATCTTAGTGATAGGTTCTATGGGAACTGAACGATCTGATTCATGATGAATGCTCGTGTTTTGGTGCAAGATCAATAAAAATGCTACATTGAACATCTAAGGTAAGGAAAAGAAAAAATCTAAGGTTAGAAACCACAGTTGATCTATCTAGTTTGCCCTTTACTCAATAACTTAAAAGTTTATAGTAAAATGATGTACCACTAAATATGTCAATAAATTTAAACTTTCAAGTCCATTTTGAATCCCTTGTAGAAATATTGAAGTGATTCGACTCTTCTGTAGTCCTAACTATACTAAAGTGGTCACAATAAGTCATCCCCGTCGTTCACAAGCTTGCTACATGTCAATATGTGATTAGATGTCAGCTTCTTCGATGTTTCCTATATTTATATATGTTGTAAAAATATTATAAATGCATTTTCTAGGCCCACCGGTCGTGGGCATTGGAATAAAGATCCCCAGCAAGGAGAAACCTGGATATGAAGAAGATTTCCTTTCTTTAAACTAATTTATATATTGAATAAATTAGGACGTTTTGATGGCAAGGCGTTTTTTTTTTCCTTCTTTTTGCAGAATTGACACTCCAATAATCAAAAGGACGTTTTCAACGTTCTTGACAACGTTCTTTGAACTGTCCTTCCCAGTACACATTATCTCAGTCGCAGTCTATTTGTCTCTCTTGGTGGACATGCAAATTCCAACCAATTGACTTTTGTTTGCGTGTCGCGAGTAACGTCTCAAGCGTTTAAGAAAGAAAAAAGAAAACCTATTTTAAATAAGTGATAAAGGCATCCTAGTAGGTCCCTAAACTTTTGCAAATTATTTGATCAGGTTCTTGAACAATTTTTTGGGACAACTGGGTCCTTAAAGTATAAGTGTTTTTTCTTCCGGATGATCATTCCCCTAAAATAGAAATGGAAATGTTGATGCAGACGACACATCAGGCAGCGCTACATCGGTGCTCGCCGCAAAAGTTTGTGTCTCTGTAATTTCCTTTGATAAAAAGAATTAGAAAGTTAAAAAGAACACCCAAGTGAGAGAAAAAGACTGAAGAAAGAGGTGGCCGCAGGGGATGATGGTCATGCCGTCCAACATGCTGACAAGGGCCGCCAGGCCATCGTGGACTGTCATCAGGGTGGACTGTCATCGGGGTCGAGTGATGACTAGCCGAGGTCACGCGACCTTAGTCGGTTGATAGGTGGGATGGGGCAACCCTAGTTGTCGTCGCTACTCGCTTCAGTCGTGCGACCCCAGCCATGGCTAGTTCTCGCACACCAGGGAGACGTCTGGGTCATGCAACCCCTCTACCTAGGCTAGCTCTATTAGGGCTAGAGATACTTTCATTCCCTTCAATTTTGTGTCCCAATAAAGTGTGCATTGAGTTGATGAGGATAACAGCATTAATATAGAAATGCGGTTTATAGTATTAGCTGCATTAGCCATCAAATCAGATGCTCGATGGGTTCAACATGTCCATTTAATTTGATGAACGCTATAGAAATGCAAGTTTAGTGAAATTTTCTCGGATGAATGGTAAAACAACTGAGACCTTTCACGAGGAAGAGATCTCAAGTTCAACTTTTGTCCAATATGATATTTGAAAATCCTGTCACGAAGTTTTAATTAACTGTAGACTAAATTGATCAATAAGATTGTTGAGCTGGTTAGAGCCAATCAAAGACCGAAGTTGGATTTGTATCTAACCGAACCATCTAAATCCACCCGTCGAGTACGCTTAGTAGAACAATTAGACGAGGTTTTTTTTTTCTTTCTTAATAAACGTAAAATGAAAAAGAGACCATTACTTAAGACAGAAGAGAGGAGATCCGACATGAGGGCTCCACCTTAAATATTTTCTTTTGGCTTTCTTCTTTAGGTAAGGGTGCGTAAGAAATTCCATTGAATCAATACGTCTCAGAACTTTGACAAAATATAAAAATAAAAAAACGTCCCAGAACGTTTTAAACGCCTCCCGAGGTTCAATTGTCGAGCAGACGAGCGAAATGTCGTGTCCGCAAGCTTTCTCAGGACAAGGAAGCTGCTGCAGAGGTGCATATGCACCATAGGCAACAATAAAAAATAAATGAATAAGAATAATGCAAATTTGCTTTATAAAAATGGACACGCCCAACGCAATATGCATTCTTCCCTGCGAGATCATTGCCGTTCCCGCAGAGGTGAAAGACGCATCGTCTCTCTCTCTCTTCAAAAGCTGGTGTAGCAGATTAATGGCCGACAACAACGCTCCATCAACTGAAGCTCCGAGGTGAGTTCTGCAACATCTGTCTTTCGTTGTTTGCATATGTTAATCTCGTTCCTTATGAACCATACCCTCCTTTGGACTCATGAGCATCCAGTGCACTCGGCTCTCTACATTTGCCAGAACTTTTATTTATAGAGCTTTCGCAAAATCCATCCGACCGGAGTCATCTATTACTTACTATAATTAGTCTGTTTTTAGCTCATCATATGAACTTTGCATGTCATTAAAGCTGAATTTTGGTTTGCCGTCAAGCAGTATTTAAGCATATAGGTGAACCGCTGTTGCTATGAACTTGTTCTACTTACTTGCACCATAACCTAACTATTTCTGATTTCATCCTTCTTTTGGGTAGACCCGGAGAACAAGGAGATGCCATGATTGAAAAATCCAAAGAATTCTTGATAGCCTCACTAAGATGGTCATTTGCTCTTCTTGGAGCTAAGGACATATTTATAAACATGCAAGTGCCCTTCATCGTTATAGCCATAGCTCTCATCATGCTATTTACCATCAGTTCGCGAACAACACGAAGCAATCACATAACAACATTCATCAATTTGGCATTTTTCCTACAAGGATGTCTCATTACTGGGATGACAATCGATTTGATTGTACAGAAGTCTTACATTAAGTGGGTTATCTACGTTATGTTCCTTGCTATGGTAGCTATGAATCCCGATTACCAACAAGTTTTTCGGGAGATGATACAAATCTTCAGGTCCAAGTACGAAGCAACTTCTTCGAGACTCAAACACTTCATTCAATCACAACCAATCATCCAAAATCTTTTGAACATTAATGTTGCAAGCCGAGAAGAACCATCAATGAATAACAACTCCACAACTCAACCAGCTGGTGGCAATGGAAGCAGGGTCAGGGTGAACAATGTTTAGGTAATGGCATGATAGTATTCAACACCCTTTATCTCTCTTTTGGTTTTTGTACCATAAGATGTTTGCACGATATGTAATATGGTGGGTTTTTTTTCCTGTATTATGTGTTTAAATGATTTGTAAAAGTGTGGTCAGACTATAGTAGTCTTTCATTGATGCATTAAGTTTGTAACTACGCATATTTGCCCCAGATTGACAATGTAAAATATATTTCCCGTTAATTTTGTCCTCTATGGTATCCCTTTTAGGTTTTTTTCCTGCCTATAGTGTGAATCAACAATGCGATTTCCCGCAAAATATCGGTTGGCAACGAGATAAAGTATGGTGCTTTGACCAGATGATGAGATTTCCTATGCTCATTTTATTTCATTGACTTTATGCTTTGTCCTCTAAGATTGTAGGACCAGGCGTTTAAAACTTGCATACAGAAAAACTGGAGGTTCAATACGTTTTTTTCATTATTTATGCATTCTTTCAAGTGAAGAAGTCCAACGCTAGAAAAAGAACATGTTCACAAAAGCTAGTCTTAGCAGAAACATTCGATATTGACAATGCATGACTTTAATCTGATTGATTACAACACTTGATCTAATAATACCGGTTACGTAAACATCAATTCAACCGCATCGTCAGTAATAATCACATGAAATAATAAAGAAAGAGAATTTCCGACAAATTGCAGTCGGAGGTTCGAGCAGAGACCAGTTGACCTGGTTCTCACACGGCGTTGGGTCTCCGGCATTTTGACTCCCCTTTTAATTATGTAAAAATCTATATTTTCCCAAAAGGACGTTCCATACCTTTGCCGTTTTGTCAAGTTTTAAACGCATGGGCCTACAGTACTAGAAGAAAAAAGCATCTTTACTTGCACAGATAGCAACACTTGATATTTCGATAATTGAGTTACCGCCCTCGTTGTAAAATCCGTATGACTTAATGATTTTGAAGCCCGTATTTCATTTGTAGCATATAATTCTTCATTCGGTAAATGTTAATGTTAATGTTAAATACATAGTTAAGCATGCATATCATTGCTCCATAAAAAGATGAGGCAAAGAACTACACTACACAAATCCAGGAGCATGAAGTAATAACAACAGAGTAGAGGAAATTGGCATACCGATAATGTCGAGTGAGTTGGGGTCATTGGAGAAGCAGCTGCTCGGCCGGTGAGTCAGATAATCGATGCTATACCACAGGAATTCGACGCGCACGGTGATGGCCAAGAATTAGTTCTTCCCACTGTCGCCAAGAGTGGTTGCGCTACAATGCCGAAGGCACAGTATGACCAGGGAAGCAATTACTGAATTAAGCGGAGGGATAGGCATAAAGGAGAATAACATTGAAGGGGGACTTGGCACAGGCGTAACTAAGCTGCTATTAAGGATATGGCCACTAAGCATCGCAATAAAGTGAAATCTATCGATCAAATTTTTCTTCAACCCTTCAGAATTGCTTGTTCATTCATTCATATATGACCAGAGGAAGTAAGGTCTCTGTAGGAGTAACTCGTTACCTTTTGGGTAGAATTGCCACAACATGGACGTTGTTCCGAGCAAGAATTTTTGTCCCCATAGCCCCATCCTCCTCTCGTATCTTGATAATCAGTTATATGGGAATTGGACGATCGAATTCTTGACAGATGTTCTTTTTATAGCGCAAGTTCAAGGTAAATGCTACATTGAACATCTAAGTTTAGAAAAACAAAATCTTTTTTAGAAAGCGATATAACTAGTTGGCCCAAATACTCGATAACTTAAAGGTGAAATTAAGTACCACCAAGTAATTAGCACTGGGTAAACAATAGGACGTTCGCAACGTTCTTGACGATGTTTGTATTCCTTCGCAGTCCATGCAATATTCATTCCCAGCCATCACCAAATGCAGATTCTTTCAACGCGTGGCGCCGCAGGCATGTGATTAGAAAGTTCTCTTTTTACAATCCCCACTTTTTTATTTTTCGTTAAATTTATAAATAAATGCAGACTACAGATAATTAATTTTCCTAAAATGAAGGAAACGTTAAAAACGGTGTGTTGCCGATGGCAACAAATATTAGTCCCCACGGCCAAACTAGATTGCATACCGGATGACATCACCTCTCATTTTTTTCCAAATTGTAAGTCGATTTTACAAAGATCTAAGTATGAATTTCTATTGCTTAAGAAAAAAATTTCATTGAACTAACTTTTAAAAGCTATACCAAATCGTGAGAAATTAAAGTAGTACTTCAATTAGGAACGGGATGAGAAACTCTTATCTGCTCCAGGGATACTGTTAAATATAAAGGGACTAAGTCCTCTCAATCATCAGTTACTATAAGCTCAACAGTTAATATTGCTAAAGGAAAAGAAAGAACACAAAGATAGAAAAGCAACAATGAGCTGATGATCAACGGTGAGATGATCAACGGTGAAGAATTCGTGATAAAGACAAATGGATCGACATCAATGAAGAAGAAGCCAGAGATGAAGAGTGACACGGATCGCCAAGTCATAACAGATCTAAACTAACTCGTGTGCTGTGATTCAGCTAAAAGAGGGAAAACAAATGTAAAATAGTTAGTTAGATTCTGTTTTTTCCTTTATGAGCTGTATTCAGTTTTTTCCGTTCCTTTTAAGTAGTCTTCTTCTTCATTGATGTAAAGATGAGCGAGATAGAGAGAGTGAGAGCAATTAGCCATGGATGCTCTACACTTTGAATAGAAGATTCTGGTTGAGATAGAAAGATAGAAACAGGGGAGGAAGAACAGAGGATTTGTAGTGCAATCTTATTGAAATAAGAGTGATTCGAGTTTTCATTCACGGATTCTTACGTAACTAGATCCGTTTCATCTTCAATCTTCATCGTCATCTTCACATGGTATCAGAGCAGGTTATCACAGTTACTGAGGAGATCTGTTCAGTAGTTTTTCATTGAATCAGAATGGAAAAATCGAAGATGCAGCAGATACTAGTAGTGCGGTAATCGTGTTTGTATTCATAGTATTACTGTCATCTTTTTTCTTAGGTTGGGAATAATAACAATGGCGATAAGAACACCAAAGTATCCCTTCCCAATACATGTGATATCTCGAATTTTGTCACAATCAAACTCGCCAAAGACAATTTTCTTTTGTGGCAAGCTCAGATTCACAGATTCCTGAAGAGTCAAGAACTCTTTGGCTTTATTAATGGTGATACTTCACCACCTCCTCAAATGCTGCAGAATGAGGTTGAAGGATGCGAATCTGAAGTTGTAAATCCAGATTATATTGACTGGACAAAAATTGATCAGCTGGTGTCATCTTGGTTAAGCGGAGCTATCTCTGAGAATATCTTGAGCCTGATAATTGGCCTGGAAACATCCTATGAGGTATGGCAAACACTTCTGAATCGTTTTACACATAAGTCAATTGCTAGAGAGTTTGAACTAAGAGGGAAACTGTAAGCTTGTCAGAAGCATGATCGAACCCTCTCTGTCTATCTCAGAGAATATAAGTTCATATGTGATCAGTTGAATGCTATAGGAAAACCTGTGGATGAAATAACCAAAATGTTTGGTGTATTGGAAGGCTTAGGTCCTGAGTATGAGAATTTTCGAACCACCATATACTGTTTTAAGCCTCAACCGGAATATGATGAGGTAATTGCACAGTTAGAAAGGTTTGAATCAAGATTGCTGAATTATTCAGAAATCAGTTCAATCCAAATTTAGCCTACTTTGGGCAAAGACAATCTCATATACAACTTAAAGAAAACACTGATGGAGAATATATCTCTCAAACCTTTGGATTTGTAGGTCAAAGAGGAAATTACAGAGGAGGCCGTAGCTATGGTCGAGGTAGAGCTGCAAATAGTAGAGGTCGAGCTTTTGGATATTCTGAAAGGAATCAGAATTACAAGACAGATGCTTTACTTCTAGGACAAAAAGATCAGCAATACAGACAGAGAAATGCTTTCTCTGGAACTAATCAAGGTTTTCGACCCTATGTCAGTTATTCTCAGAGGTATCAAAACACCAAAACTTATCCTTCTTTGACATTAACCTCTAATAGAACTCTACAGGATGAGAAAGAAACAGGTAATGTTAGATTAGAATGTCAAATATGCAAACGACTGGACATGATGCTCTTTGCTGGTATCGTTTTGACAACTCCTATCAAGCAGAAGACATTCCAACAGCATTAACAACATTACATATTGAAGACCCAAAAGGAAGTGAATGGTATCCAGATACTGGTGCTACAGCCCACATCAGTGCTAATCCTGGTATACTTCATACTCTTTCTAAATACAAAGGAGCAGATATTGTCATGTTTACCTGTTACTTACATTGGTGATACCTCGTTGAAAACAAAAGTTAATGCCTTACCACTCAATAAAGTACTGATTGTTCCAGAAATAAAGAAGAACCTCCTTTCAGTTTCTAAACTTACAGATGACTATCCTTGCTCATTTGTTTTTGACAAAAATGGTGTTTATGTTAAGGACAACTATACCAAAGTGACAGTGAAGCTCGGAAGGAAAATTAGGGGACTTTATCAAGTGGATACACAAACCACATAAGCCTTTTTCACTCAGAGACAAAGGACAGTAGATGAAGACATATGGCACCAGAGGTTGGCTCACACAAATGTTCAAATAATGAAACATCTGCAGCATCAGAAGCATATTCACTACAATACAACAACCAAGAATATATGCAGCAGTTGTCAAATAGCTAAAAATACAGCTTTATCTTTCCCTTTGTTAGACTCTACTTCAAATGTTCCTCTAGAAAAGATACACTGTGACATTTGGGGACCCTCACCAGTAAGCTCCTTTCAAAAGTTCAAATACTATGTGATATTTGTTGACAACTTTTCACAATATAGCTGGCTCTATCCAATGAAGTTGAAATCTGAGTTCTATGAGATCTTTGTCAAATTCCAGAAACTAGTCGAAAGAAAACACAATCATCAAATCAAAGTTTTCCAGAGTGATGGAGGAGGAGAGTTTATCAGTAGCAGATTTCAACATCATTTAAAGAACTATGGCATAAAACAGCTCATATCCTGTCCTCACACACCAGAACAGAATGGAATCTCAGAAAGAAAACATTGACACATAGTTGAGCTTGGATTAGCTATGTTATACCACTCTAAAGTTCCACTGAGATTTTGGGTAGATGCCTTTGCAACAGCCAACTACATTGTGAACATACTACCTACACCGAAACTAAAGATGGACACACCTTATAACAAAATTCATCATACTCAGCCAAGATATGATCATCTAAGGGTGTTTGGATGTGCTTGTTATCCGTGCTTAAGACCATATACAAAACATAAATTTGATCCCAGATCTCTTATCTGTGTATTTATGGGATATAGTGAACAGCACAAGGGATATCGTTGTCTTGTACCTACTGATAATCGTGTGTATATCAGTAGACATGTTGTCTTTGATGAGACATTTTTCCCTTTCTCAAAGAAGTTGGTCAGTGAATATGGACAGTATACACCTTTATACAAACAATGGGTTGAAGGAGTTAGTCTACTCGAGTCTCAATCTTGACTCAACGAGATAGAAGTCTTCTTCACCAAACAGTTAAATTTCAGTACCATCCTACCTTGGAAAATCAGTACAGTCATTACTCATATAGTGAACATATGCCACAAAATACTTCTTTCACACAAATACAGAATGATTACATACCAGAAGAGCAACCAGTACTTACCTCAATAGAGGTCTTGCCTACTAACAGTACTTCTGATCAAGAACAACACAATTCAAGCTCTTCTTCTTCACAAGGCACTGCTGTTGTTCATCATATGCAGACTCGCTTGAAATCTGGTATTACTAAACCAAATCCAAAGTATGCTTGTTTAGCTGAATATCAAGTTCCTATGGAACCAAGATCTATTAAATCAGCATTAGCTGATAAAGGATGGTATAGAGCAATGCAAGAAGAAATGGATGCTCTATATGAAAATCAAACCTGGATATTAGTTCCCGGGCGATCGGATGAATGTGATAGGCTGTAAGTGGGTTTTTAAGACCAAACTAGCACCTGATGGCAGCCTTGATAGGCTAAAGGCTCGTCTAGTAGCCAAATGGTTTCATCAAGAGGCAGGACTCGATTTTACTGAAACATTCAGCCCTGTTGTGAAACATACAACCATCCGTATAGTGCTGTCTGTAGCCCTGATGAAACAATGGCCAATACATCAACTTGATGTTAAAAATGCATTCCTCCATGGTGACTTGAATGAGACTGTATATATGGATCAACCACCTGGATTCATACATCCTCAGAAATCTAAATATGTTTGTCTTCTCAAAAAGTCTTTGTATGGCCTTCGACAAGCACCAAGAGCCTGGTTTGATAAATTCAGTAAGTTTCTCCTTGAAACTGGTTTCTTCGCAAAGACAAACTGATCCTTCTTTGTTTGTGCTTCATACTGATTCTCATACAGTATTATTATTACTCTATGTCGATGACATCATCCTGACTGGTAGCTCACCTCAGCTCTTAACCACCTTGATTCAGAACCTCAGTCTCCAATTTCATATGAAGGATCTTGGGTATCTTCATTAGTTTTTAGGAATTAAAGCTACACGTACTCCTTTGAATCTATTTCTCTGTCAAACAAAGTATGCTACTGATTTGCTTAAACGAGCTCATATGGCAGAATGCAAACCAATCTCAACACCTTTGCCTCTTAGATCAGTAACCATGATCAATGATGAAAATCAGCTAACTGATCCTTTTGAGTATAGAAGCTTAGTAGGTGGTCTTCAGTACTTGACAATTACTCGACCAGATCTTACCTTTGCCACAAATCTGCTCTGTCAAAAGATGCAACATCCAACGGTGGCAGATTTTCATCAGTTAAAGAGAGTTCTTCGATATGTTAAAAGAACTATACCTTGGCATTTATCTTCACTCTAATAGTTCCATTAAGCTTTATGGCTACTCAGATGCTGACTGGGCAGGGTGTACTGCTACTCGATGATCCACTACAGGCTTTTGTACTTTTCTTGGCTCTAATCTGCTCTCTTGGTCAGCTAAGAAACAACCAATTGTTTCACGATCCTCCACAGAAGCCGAGTACCGCGCACTTGCATCAACCACTGCTGAACTCACTTGGATCAGCTTTGTCTTACGTGACATTGGAATTTCTCTCCCATCACCAACTCTTTTACTTTGTGACAACAGATCAACTATTTCTCTCAGAGCTAATCCAATATTGCATGCTCGAACTAAGCATATTGAAGTTGATTTCCATTTTGTTCGTGAAAAGGTTTCTTCTGGGTCTATCCATGTTCAACATATTCCCAGTCATCTTCAGTTAGCTGATATCTTCACCAAACCCCTCTCACAATTAGCTCATATTACTCTTCGCACCAAATTGGGAATGGGATCCTTACCCCTTCCCAATTTGAGGGGGGATGTTAAATATAAAGGGACTAAGTCTTCTCAATCATCAGTTACTATAAGCTCAACAGTTAATATTGCTAAAGGAAAAGAAAGAACACAAAGACAGAAAAGCAACAATGAGCTGATGATCAACGGTGAGATGATCAACGGTGAAGAATTCGTGATAAAGACAAATGGATTGACATCAATGAAGAAGAAGCAAGAGATGAAGAGTGACACGGATCGCCAAGTCATAATAGATCTAAACTAACTCGTGTGCTGTGATTCAGCTAAAAGAGGGAAAACAAATGTAAAACAGTTAGTTAGATTCTGTTTTTTCCTTTATGAGCTGTACTCAGTTTTTTCCGTTCCTTTTAAGTAGTCTTCTTCTTCATTGATGTAAAGATGAGCGAGATAGAGAGAGTGAGAGCAATTAGCCATGGATGCTCTACACTGAATAGAAGATTCTGGTTGAGATAGAAAGATAGAAACAGGGGAGGAAGAACAGAGGATTTGTAGTGCAATCTTATTGAAATAAGAGTGATTCGAGTTTTTCATTCACGGATTCTTCTGTAACTAGATCCGTTTCATCTTCAATCTTCATCGTCATCTTCACAGATACGACACCCACGTTCACAAAAATCAATTATTATTATTTTTTATAACCAGTTATCACTTGTCAAGTAATGTGAATTTCCTTATTTTAAAATAAATAATCGAATACACCATTGCTTTACAATTAAAGTGGACGAAATTCTCAAATTGTCAATAATACTTGAAAACTTCGGACGTATGAAACGTCCTGGATGGAGAGAGAATTTTCCTCCGAATGGATTCGGTTTTAAATCCTCAAATTTAAGAAAGCAAGAAAGAAGTCAATAAATAAATGGGCCAAGTACCGAACGTCTAGATCACACGGCGGAGGCGTATAAAGGTGTAAAAGTGGGGCCATTGAGATAAAACCTTGGCTTAAGTTTTTTAGCGCAGGCGAGGCCAACTACATGTCAAACGGCTTGTGCTTGAGTTCTATTTTTGTGGTCTCCTTGATGAAGGTATCCAGCTTCCACTGCTCTATCCTAACAAGTGGTACGAAAGTCTGTCGTTGATCAGTGGCCTCTCTCAACGTGTATCGGCTTTCAGTGATCATATCAAGGAAGGAATTTAGAATGTATTTCCCAAATCAAGGCAGAGGTGGGTGATGTCCCTGACTTCCCACTGAGCTTGCTCCGATCGAAGCAAATGACAAGGAGGGATCATATGGGTAAATGTTACTCATGTTGAAATCTCGTAAAACATTACCGGGCTCAGGTGTAGATTCGAGTTGAGATAACATTAGTGTGGAAAGACATTTGAATGGATGTTGAGGTGCACGTTTGGGGTGTCAAATCCCACATCAAAGAACCAATTGGGTTGCAGAAAAAATTCGATGCAAAGCAGTTGGTTGGACAAAGACACCACAAGTATCCTAACTTTCATATAATATTCATTCGGGTGCCGTAATTTCTTAGCCTGATGACTTGAGCCACGTTAACTTTTCGATGGTTCGCTAGCTTATTTATCGACCAAATCCTTTCTCACCGAAGGTACTGTATGTATCCCTTGAGCATAGGCTGCATAAAGATGTGGGGCCGAAGACGAATCGGGCTGACCTTTTCGCTGCGAAATTACTTGCAGAAAAACGAGACGTCCCGTTCACTTGACGATGGAGCCCTCTTCTCTTCTTTCAAAATGAAAAGAGCAGGGAATTTTTAATCGCTCAGAGCCTATATATATACAGCACCCCGCTCAGCTCATCTTCTTCCTCACCGGCATTCGCTCGCAGCGCTCAGGAACACTGTTCATCGAGCGCCAACAGAGCTAAGCTTCGACATCTGCAGAGCTCTGGCAGAGAGTCGCAACACTAAAGCAGAGGAACATGGCGGATCACGTGAGCATACCAGTTCCGGTTGGAACTGAAAGGTACGGAGCTCACTCATGGAGATATTGTCTCCGCAACTGCCGTCACGGTTGGGACTGCAGGTCAAGCAACTCGTCAGTTCTTGATCCATTTCTTTCTGATCTGATGCAGGGACGAGGTTCAGCAGCCACAGCACCCGCACCAGCAGCAACAGGGGTGGATCGACTCGGCCAGAAAGTTCCATGTCCTGTTCGGTTTGCTGAAGCTGCTGATAATCACGCGTTCGCAATCTCTAAACATCATCTGCGAAGTCATTTATCTACTATCACTGATTGAGGTCACCGGACCTGCAAGCTCGAATTGGGTGTACTGGTGCTTGTATGTCGGTTCCGGGACTCTTGGCTTCGAGTTGCTTCTCTGGATGAATCTTTCTCCAGTAACATCGCTTGCTGTCAATCTGTGCTTACTTGTGTATGCTTTGGCATCATCTGGTCTGCTTGCGCGAGGCTCCGACCAGCTTCTACAGCTTATTCAGCCGCTTGATGACGAGCCATTTTCGGAAGTTCATTTCAATATTTGAAACGCCTACACTTCTGCTGTATATGCATGTATGAATCTTCTGTTGTGTATGTCTGCTGTATTTGCATGTATGAATCTTCTGTTGTGTATGTCATTTGTAATGGTTCTGATTCAAACAGGACTTTTCCTTACTTGTATGTCATTTACCTAGAGAAATACCATTCACTGAACATTTTACTTAATTCCATTGGCTTTTCTTTCGCCCCTTTCTTCTACTATTTCTCTCCGTGTTCATTTGTTATACCCATGTTTGTAACTTTTGGGAATTTGCATTAGCAGTAGAACTTCATTTTCCTTCTGAAATGTCCCAAAAAATCATTTTTTGGGAGGCCGACGCGATTAACATATAATTAATGTGTATATATATGCGAAAGAAACTTCAAGAGGGAGGCGGTTACCGTTGCTCGCCTCCCGGCTCTATGATTGACCGCAGGAGAGGAGCAAACTGCTTTGCCATCTAAGTCGATATACGTCGCCTGTTTCTTATCTGACTCGTTTGATTAGTAAATGCAACCATCCTCTTGATCGGTACATGCACCAAAATTTGAAGATTTGGAATGTCCAAGGGAACCTTTTCTTACGAACTATTTCGCCACGAATCCTTGAGACGTCCCATACGTTTCTTTTCCCGGTCCAAGAGGTCCCACCCTAAGGCCACTCCACCACCAACGTTGTTGAGCGTACTGGGACGAATCCCTCGTGGAGCCGACCTCGTTCTTTTTCGTCTTCGGTGTGAATTCAGGTACTGACACGATGGATTCACCGGCAACAGTGCAAGTTCAGCGACAGTCGTCACAAATGATTTAATTAATACATCGCCACATTCTTTTATATATCATATTCAATGTCGGATGTCCTCGCAAGTTTGATACGTCCCGTTCTTTTGAGTCTTGACCCATTCCTTGAAAGTTCCCTCCTCTTCTTCTTGCTTTTGTCACGTCGGGGTTGCGAGGATTTACTTCATTTTTAAGGGGAAAATTTCCCAATCGATCCTAAAGTTTTATGCTTAGTGTGGATATGTTTGGGATGGGGCATTTCTATCATCGTTCACAATAAAGGATGCAACGGAGGGCCAAGGGTTGGCGGGACGAGATGGCAACCGTGATAGTGGAGGCATGGGTGCCGTGGCTATGTCAGAGGGTTCGTGATGTGTGTATGTAAGAGGGGGGTTGGGGGAGCGCTTGGGGCGTGCAACAGAAATTCGATACATTCATCCCAAGAGATAGACAAGAGAGGCCAACTCCTAAACCTTCAACGTATCTAGTTGAAAATTTTAAGCTAATGAATTATAGGTTAACTAAGATATGTTAACTACTCCACACCACACTAATTCTCCAATATAAGATTTTCTAACACAATTCACACATGCAACTAATGGAGGGTCGAGTGTTTAGGGATGGGTTTTTGGTGTAGGTAAACTTTCCATGGAAATAGGTGCGATTTGATCATTTTGATCTGATAGCGCGTGGTTACCTTCTAATTTCAGAGGATTCCAAATAGAAAAGAACACTAAGAAAGATATGAAGTATACTTTAGGACAATCTCTTTAAGGTTTACACAGGTCTTGAATCATTTATAGATGAGACAAATTTAGTTCCCGTTGTGCCTCTTTTAAGAATCTAGAAAGAGCCCCCACATCATTCATAATGCTTGTCTTGAATTCTTTCCTACATTTAGCTAATCAGTGCATATGAATTATGAAAGTAATATCTAGGATCACAAATCCAGTTACTATTAATGGTCAATTTAATGTGAAAATTTTAAGACTAAACTGGACAATAGAATTGCCAAGCTAGCTAGAACTAGTCAAAATTCCCTACTGAAGTTGAATTTATATTTAACTGAACCGTCTAGATCGACTGTCGGATACTCTCACTAAAATATTAGATGATGAATTTTGCATCCTTAATTCATAATAAATGAGGGGGGAGAGAGAGATGAGAGAAGATTCCACGGAAGCCAGAAGGGTCCACTCTAAGTGTCCTTGTCACTGTCTTCTCTGGGTAAAGAGTGCGTGCAAAATCGAACTGCGTGCGAAATTCCATTAGATTTGATCCGTCTGAGAACGTTTCAAACGTCCCTAAGTTTCAAAGCATCGATTGGACGAATGAAATGTTGTGTTCACAAGCTTGAACGCGCAACGAGAAGCTTCTTCAGCCATCCGCCACATGAACTTGGTCTCGAGCTAGCCTACCTGGTTCTGAAGTCAATAACGAAAAATAATAATGATAACAAATCAAATGAAAAAGGGCTTAGAAGGACACAATCTTGGATAGATATGAAGCCTATCTCGATTTGCATTCCCTGCAAGCTCTTCTCCTCTCGAGCCACGGTGAAAAGAAATCAGCTCTCTTTGTCCGAAAGCAAGCGCAGATCAATGTCTGACATCAACCTTACTTCAGCTGAAGCTCGGAGGTCAGTTTTTGCATGTTTCCCTCGTTCCTTGTTACCTGTTCGTCCTCTGGACCATGGCTTTCCATGTTTACTGGAACTTTTCATTTGCACAACTTCTGCAAATCCATCCATACGATCAAGAGTCGTTTATGGCTTTAGCAGATTGACCCGTTGGGACTAATTATATGGCTTTGCATGTCATTAATGCTAAGATCTAGCTTGTAAATTTAGGTTATATTAATCAATTCAGATTTCATCGTTCTTTTTTGGTAGACTGGAAGTGCAAGAAGATGCCGTCATTGAAAAATCGAAAGATTTCTTGACGTCCTCACTTTTATGGTTATTTGCTGTTTTTGGGGCTAAGGATTTCCTTATGAACAAGCAAGCGACTTTCATCGCCTTTTCTGTAGCTCTCATTGCAATCTTTAGCATCAGTTCGCGAACAACACAAAGCTATCGTGAAGTGACATTTATCAGTTTGGCATTTCTCATACTAGGATGTCTCGTTGTTGGAATAGTAATTGACTCAATCATGCTGAATTCTTACATCAAGTGGGTCATCTATGGTTTCTTCATTGCTTCGGTAGCTATAAATCCCAATTACCAAGAGACTTTTTGGGAGATGAAACAAATCTTGAGGTCTATATGTGAAGCAACTTCTTCGAGACTCGGCAAATCGTTCAATCAAGTACAAGTGACTATCCAAAATCGTCTGAAAATTATTGTTCAGGGCCGAGAAGAATCACCGATGACTAACAACCCTACAAATCAACCGGTTGGTGGTGACGAAAGCATAGTCGGGGAGGACAATGCCTAGTTTTTCGAGATATGGAATTCAACACCCCTCATCTCCATTTTTGCTTTTGTACAATAAGATTTTTGTATGATATGTAAAACGTATGTAAGCTTTTTCCTCTGTATTGTGCTTGTAGGATATGTAAAAGTGTGGTCAAACTATAGTAGTTCTCCATCCATACATAAAACTTGCAATTTTTTGCATATTTGCTCCATCTACATGAAATTCTTATCGATTTCTCTTTTCTTTTCTTTTTTTCATAGCATCATTTACACCATAAGATTTAATCTCGCTAATTGGTAAATCTACACCTGAAGAAGTTGATTTGACTGGTTACGACGCATGTTCTTTGACTGGCCTTCTAATTGCGTAATTTCTATATGTTACAAAAGGACGTTCCATACCTTGATCTTCTGTGCAAGATTTAAACGCCCTGTCCTACGGCGCTAGAGGACAGTGGGATAAAGTAAGTCAAATGATTGTTCAACGCCCCAATTTTAAAAGAAGTTAATATGCAGACATATCTTCTTGTATTAAATGATTGATAGATAACAGAAATCCATGAAAATTTTCAGATATTAAATCTCTTCCAAAAACAAAAATCTGTTTATATTCCTTTTTTTTTTGTAGCCGAGGAACTGCCGAAGATTCCCTTACAGGGTCACACAGCCCTCGATGTCCGATGGCACCGTCGAACGTTGTCGCAAGCCATTGTTTAAACTTAAAACCTCGAGGGAGGCTAGCACATGACCCTACCACCATAGCACTCACTTAAGACGTGTATTGACAACATAGGAATTCGAACTCTCGACCTTAGTAATGAAGGAGAAAATACTCAACCAATGCAGCTGCCCACCAATGGGTATAATCTGTTTATATTCAGACTTGCTTATTTTGCAAGTTTTGGAACATTCATTAATGTGAGTTAACGCCTTTTTTTTGGGGGTTATCGTGGTAAATGAAAGTTCGTGTTTTAACCCCAAAAATTGGTACGAATTATAAATGAATCTAACACAAATTGACGGCCTGGCCCCCCAAAAAAAAAAAAAAAACAAATAGAATGAAGAAGAGGAGTTCCTTTTGATTAAAGATCCCATCTTTTTGCTTATTCAATTCAAGCATAAACCTCAATTTGATGACAACTAGGCAGTAATTAGCGCTCCAATCAACATCAGTACGTTTCCAACGTTCTCCACAATGCTTGTATTCCTTCTCGGTTGACATTATCTCCCTCGAAGTCCTTTGTCTCTTTCGATGGAAAAGGGTATTCAGCGCCAAATCGACTTTTGAGGAGCTTAAGAAAGCAAAAACAGAATTTAAACGAGGGACGAAGACGCGTGGGGTCAAGAAAAGAACGCAAAAAAAGTTATTGCGTAACCAAGAAACGGGACGTCCCGTTCATTTCACGGTCGATTAGGCAGCTTCTCTGAACGTATGACCCAGCAGACGTGTCTTAGAGACTTTCTTTATAACAATCCCAAGTTCATCAGTCAAATGAATAAATAAATCCAGACGAGATATTTTAATTTTTTCCGAAATGATTTTCACTTTTCGAGGGAAATGTGAAAAGCAGTCCCTTAGCGTGGCTTCTGATGGAGAAATGTGTGTTTGCAAGTAGATTGCGTACCTGATGCCAAAATCCTGATTTAATGAGGAGGATTAGATTAGTTCGATGCAAAAGAATACAAGGACTCAACATGTTAAACTCCTTTGGAGAATTTTAAAAAAGAATAAGTGCACTGAAAATCTTAAAATTTTTCACGAAAGTACAATTAAATCTTAAAAATTTCAAAAAGTGTAATTAAATCATAAAATTTGTCAAATTAATTTAATTAACAATTGAGTCTTAAAATTGTTGATGTGGATATTGGCCATCCTAAGTGGCATGGATGGCACTAATGTAAATAATTTTTAATAATTTCTTTTGAAATTTTATTATTATTTTGCTATTTCTTTTTTTAATTATTCTTTTTGTGTCAGCAAGTGGTCACCAGCAACCCTCGCCGAGTGCAAAGGTCTTGTCCTTTATTGGCAGGGCTACAAGTGAGGGCCTTTGTAAACTCGTTGGCTCCAAGCGAGGGCACTAGTGGCCGTTGCAAAGGTCACCAGTGAACCTTGTTGGCACAAAAAGAACAAAAAAAGCAAAGAAAATAAGAAAATAAAATATATTGTTAAAAAATATTCAAAATATAATAAAATATAATTAAAAATTCTCCATGTCAATGTTGGCCATACTACGTAAAATAGCTAACATCCATGTTAACAATTTCCAGCTATAATTGGTCGAATAAACTCAATTGGTAAAATGTGAAAATATTTAAAGTTCAATTAACAAAATTGAAAATTTTATGATTAAATTGACAAAAGTATAATAAGTTTATGACTTTCTAGACAATTTTCTCATTAAAAAACTAATTATCACAAGTTTTTTTTTCAATAATCGATTATCACATATTAAGTAACTAACTTCCTTATTTTTCTTTTAGATAATTATCAATTGTAAGTGGCCAAAAATCTCAAATTGTCGATACACCTTGAAAACTTGGGGACGTATGAAACCTCCTTTCCATGGTGACAGTCGTTCGTGCCACCACACACGTTTTTTTTATAAAGTTTGTCTCTTTATACTCGGATTGACTCTCCAAGTTAAGAAAGGCAAGAAAGAGCTAAATAAATAAATTGTCAAAGTACCGAACGTCTGGATCATTCAGAACGGGCATATGGACTGGTGGAAAAATGGGGCCACTGAGATACCGCGAATTCGTTGCGCAGTCCAATCAAAAACAGTTATATTAAATCGCTTATTTAGGTGCATGTGTGAAAAGGATCAAGGGAGGAAGACCCACGTCGAAGAATTACGTGGTATGAAGCTCGCTTAAGGTTTTTTTTCTATCGAAAGCGAGTCCAATCCAATTTGCCTAAAAGCCTCGATTGGGGCTCTATCTTTGCAATCTTCTGAACAAAGATATTGAATTTCTATTGCGATGTGCATCAGTTTTTTGACAATTATTTTATAGAATACCCTGGCTTGCCACTAAGTTTAGTTAGGCCAAGGTAATTGATGATCCTACTAACTAAGGGTAAGCATGGTTCGGATGAACGGTTCTTACCTTGAAATTGAGAACCACCCATTAAGGATTGATTTCGAAAAATTGTAACCGAAAGCCACCACTCATTGGATCCATGGATCCACCTTGGAACCTAATTGCTAGTCCAATTCCATTCCTAGGTGAGTCCATAGAACCGGTCCCTCAATCCATATAAAATTGCATTAATCAGTTAATATCAAGCTAAACCTATTTTCTAGTTTAGAACACCAAAACTTGTTCAGCCTTATATTAGCTCTTAATTTCGTATTATGACGACAAAGCACCACAACATTTATTGACATCTTCAATCAGTCATCTCCTTCATATTCGTTTGTTTATTTTGTTTTATTTGAGAAAGCAAGTAAATGGATTATTAGAATGGAAAAAAAAAAGTGTAAGGGATTAGTCTTATTACACACGCAATAGACAAAATTAGTTAATAATATTTAATAACTATAAATATACATATACACATATATATTTGATCGAAATAATACAAAATAATTAAATAATTACAATGGAATTCATTTTTTTTGTTGAATATATATACCAGATGAGTGGGTAGGCAGTTCCACGCCTAGAATCATGAATTAGACCATTACTCATTAGTTCCATTAAATTGGAACCAAGAATTGAACCGGCCTCCATCGGAACCACCAATTCTGATCCAATCTAGGCGGTCCCCTGTTCTTTTACACACCATACTATTAATGTTTGCCAAAAACTACATAGTAGTTGGCCAGAAGAAGACATCTTCTGTGGCATGATATGATGCCCACTTCAATTTTATAACTTTCTAGATTGATAATTTGAGTATCACAACTTTTTAATTGATCATTAGTTATTTATCAAATATTTTCGCACCAAAGGAAATGTATATATCTCGAGGATACGCAATATCGAAAGACGTTTTGGCCGAAGACGTATCTGGTTGACCCTTTTCTCTGCGAAATCATTTGGACCGCCATTTTCAAAGAAAACTTCAGAAAGACGACACCCACAAGTACTTCCCCTGCACATTGAAAAAAACAGGGACGTCCCGTTTATTTGCCGATCGGCCGTTTCTTTCAAAAGGAAAGAGCAGAGAAATTTTAAAGTCCCGAACGGAGACTATATAAGCACGCTCCGTCATCTTCCTCTCATATGCAACTCAAAGACACAAGTTCATCGAGCGCCGCATAGCAGAGCTCGAACATCTGCAGAGTTCAAGCAGAAAGTGGCAACGCTAGAGCTGAGGGAAGATGGTGGATCATACAGGCGTAACAATTCAAGTCGGAATCGAAAGGTATGCTAATTCGCTCGTGGATACATCGTTTCTAAAACTGCTGTGATGGTTGGGACTGTGGGTCGAGCAAGAGGTCCGATCTTGATTGTTCTTTTTTGGTTTGATCGATTTCTTTCTGTCCTGGTGCAGAGACGATGACCAGCAGCCACAGCACCAGCACCAGCCGCAACAGGGGTGGCTGGACTCTGCCAGAAAGTTCCACGTTGCGTTTGGGTTACTGAAGTTGCTGATAATCACGCATTTCGGTTCGCTGTACATCATCTGCGAAGTCATTTATCTAATATCATTGATCGAGGTGACCGTACCCGAGAGTCCAAATCGGGTGTACTGGTGCTTGTACATTGGTTTTGGGACTCTTGGCTTTGAGCTGCTTCTCTGGACGAACCTTTCTCTGGTAACGTGGCTGGTCATCAATCTGTGCATAGCAGTGTTTGTTTTGGCATCATCTGGTTGGCTCGCACGAGGCTTTGACCGGTTTCTACAGCTTATTCAGCCGTTCGATGACACGCCATTTTCAGAAGTTCAGTTTGATGTCTGAAGCACCTAGAATCCTGCTGTATTTGTGTTTTTGTATGTAATTTGTACTGAGATTTGTTACATTGTAATCGAATACTGAGTATATTTAGACGTATCTTGTTCTGTATGTCTTTTGTAATGCTTCTCTAGACTTGTGACATTGTAATCAAATGAAGAGTGATAAAAGGGAAATGATTTCAATTTGCTTCTGGAAAATGATATGCAGAATCAATAGGAATATCCTAATTATCTCTAAAATAGGAAAACAACCTAGAGATATGGTTTCAATTTGCTTTTGGAAAAGCTCTGATCGATCTCGCATTGGTTCACCTGAGCAGCAGTGCATATGAAGAACTTCCACACCAGTAGGGCTTACGCCTGCGAGGAACATCATCTTCCCCACCGTTTCAAAATCCAATTTCCCCATCATCAAGTTTTATCCTGGAGGCCACTTCTACCTCCATGTGCTTGTTCTCACCAACAGTTTCGACCGATTTCACTCTGTGTTTCCTGTCGCAGCTATATTTAAACTTCCATAACCATGAGTTCGTTGACAGGCTTCTAGATTACTCCCGACGACATTCCTTTAGCTTAAATTGATCTATGCGCTCATATCAACCACGAGGTGCAGCTAGGATTCGCAAGGCCTACAGCGTTCCATAAGCTCCAGCAGATCAAAGCATTCATGTCGACAGCACTCATTGGCAAAAGTTTCTGGCAGAAAAAGCAGCTACCAGCTTCATCGATCCAAGCAATAAGTTGCTGTCAATTACTTTCCAAGTCCAGTCGAAACATGTGCAAGAAATTTAGCAGAAATGATGACCACAACACTGCAATCGGAACAATTCCTCAATCTTGCATTTCTCCTACTAGAATGTCTCGTTATTAGAATAGCAATGAACTCAATCATCTGAATTCTTACACCAAATGGGTTATCCATGCTATGTTCAGTGGGATGGTAGCTATCAATCCCGATTACCAACAGATTTTTCTAGAGATGAAACGAATCTTCAAGTCCATGTTTGGAGCAACTTCTTCGAGACTTAGCAACTCGTTCATTCAAAGCACAAGCAATTATCGAAAATCTTATGAAAATCAACGTTGTAGACTGAGAAGAATCATCAATGAAAAACAACTCTGTGACTTGACCAGTTGGCGATGCCGTAGGACCGAGCCTATAAAACTTGCACACAAAAAAGGGGAAGCATATTCCATGTTGAGAGTACATAAACTTAATCTGATTAATGATAAAATATGTCTTAAGAGGTTAATCTGACTGGCTACCGGACATATTGTGCATCTAATACCGTTTCTGTAAACATTAATTTGATGGCATCGTCAGTAGTAGTCTCACATTGGAGTAGAAAACCCCTAAAAGATGAAAGAAAGAGTTCGACATGTTGAAATCAGAGATTTTGAGCAAAGACTTGTTGACCTATTTCCTCGTACGTTGTCGGGTCTCCAGCAATTCGACTCCCCTTTCTGATTATTTGATTTTTCCTTTGTTTCCAAACGGACGTTCCATAGCTTTGCCCTTTTGTGCAAAGTTTTAAACTTCTGGGCCTCCAGCATTAGAGGAAT